>NW_003299139.1:1180263-1247191 GCF_000151645.1 Tuber melanosporum | reverse complement strand
GCGAGACAGGAGGGTCTGGGCGGGTTCTGCTATAATGGGCAACAAGAAATCGAGTCTGCATAGCCACCCGAACGACCGCTGAAGTCATCCAAGCGAATGATAAGTCATATTCTGTCAATCTTCTGCAGAAATCGTATTCCTATAGTCACTTTCAAGAAAATATGATCCCCTGTAGTCATGCATTTACCTTTATTCAAACAATTCATAAGACTCCTTGAAACTACCTGCCTACCTATTTTCAAACAACAACATGAAAGAACACCTACCGTCATAATATTAAGCCTATTAGTCTTAATATGACTTCATATATTGAAGTCCATCTACCCAATCTTCCCAAAATTGATTATGCACCACCGACTAAGCTTTGTTGTCTTCAAGGAAGACCCAGAAACAAGTACCTTCTTCGCAGTTTACAGAAAAAGCAAACTACCCATACTTAAGCAGTACTAAATAACAGCCTACCACCCCCCAATCATGGTCCTGGAAGTCAGCAATGTGGCAAATGTGGATCTTGGGGTCATAATAAACAGACTTGTCAAAACATACATTTGTAATATCAATAGCAGTTTTCATTTCGCAACAAAAGCCGATAGTCTATTTTCAGAATTTTTATTTTTTTATTTTTTTTATTTTTTTTTCTTGGTTTTACTTCTCCTTCAGCTCTGTACAGCTAGTAGCCAAAACAGCATGATGAAATAATAGTGCATCAGCGTACCCGTCTCCCATAGATACTCTGACTGATGCTTGAAAATCAGTACAGAGAAAATTCAGGTCAATTTTTGGGCCAGCTGTCTTCATTATCACCTTTGAAGCAACTGTAATGATACTTGACCTGAGTATCATTACCGTCAATTGCAGTTCTTAGCTATGCAGTTGTAAATTAAGCACACCTGATCAAGACCTTCCCGGAACAGAGAATAATATCAACCTGCTCTCCCCTTAGAGAAACCACACAAGATTGAAGTATTGTTAAATCTTAAGTCTTCGCAATTACCATTATCATTTCCGTCTTCTGATGCGGAGACCTTTGGATCTCCTGAGTCTCCATTCTGCAGTCCCAAAATATATCAGCCAGAATTATCTTGTAAGCTCAATTATTGCTCTCAGCCAACTTCACGGCTTTCGACATGTTCTGGGAACACTTTTGGGTTTTTGGGAACCTACACCTCAGCCCCCTTTGTATCTCCTGTAGAATCTCTATCTCTTCTAACTTTCAAAAAGCCTGATTATGGCTGTCCTTCAGCTCTGGACGTGCAGCTACAATATCAAGATGGGGATGACATCAAAAATCACCTCTTATCTACCTTTGGCCAGCATCTGTACTTATTTGCCAGTAGTTATCACTTGAAGCAAATAGTGTAACTTTTGTCGACTGTGATTTAAGGAGAAACTATGGGAAGGTGGTATGAATATTAATTAGAAGAAGCATTTCACAGAAGGAAGGAAGAAGGATGTATTATCTTTTTTCTTTTTTTTTTTTTCCTTTTTTTTCTCAAAGAGCAAACATGAATTTGTTTCAACTTCCAATTGAGTAAAGGACAATCAAAAATAATCTTGAAGTCAGCAAAGAAAGTAAAACCTGTGGAAAGGTGTGGGAATAAGGGTATCCAGTCAGAAGACTCCAATATCGGGTTATTATGTATTGTGAATCATCTCTCCTCTCTGATATGATTAATAGCAGAGTCTTAAAGTGTGAGGAAAACCAGTCGCCTATCTAGAAGCATTTTCTCTCGCATAAGAAATAAAGAGGAAGCGAAGCGAAATAAGTTGGGGTAATAAAGCAAAAAGAATGAGGTGAAAAGAAAGAGGTAAAAGAAATACAAGAGGTGGGGTTAGGTAAGGGTTGACGATGATAATCATAATGCTTCCAGAGTGAGTGATGAAAGGTGATAAGGGAGTCACATATTTAACTGCATTCAGAGAGCGAAGATCATCTCCTTGTCTCCTTTTTCTGAATCTAAGTCTCACAAAATACGATGGTAAATTTCTCGGTTGATGGTATCCGAAAGGGTAGACCGCCAAGCGCATGGTATTCTAAAGGTTTTCTCGTCGGAGAGCTGACCTGACCGAGGGAGGGGAAGGGTTCAACGCCGAGAAACCATTGTGGATCTACCCTATGCCATACCTACTCGAGTATACGGTAGTTGTAGGGTTTTTGTGATGTTCACGAAAATGCAGCATTTCACATTGATGAGAACACTATGTGGAATACCCCCATTCTGTTGCGGTGAGGGGGGAAACCTCTAGATGTTGCCATTGCCATTCGGACAGTCTCCGTGGCTATCCATGTTTGGCACTGGCACAAGACTTTTTGTCTTCTTGGCCAATGATGCATTTGAGTTAGTAGAGGCGGCGGTAAGCAAGCGGGGATTTGTTGAAGAGTGTGGGGAGTAGATGTGGGGATGGGAAGGATGGACGACATGGGGGGAGCCTTTGGCCTACCTACCGGTTGCTCTTCAGGGGGGACCAACGGGCCCGTGAAAGCTTAGGGGTAGAAGGTCTCGTGCTAGGCTATCTGCGTGACATTTTCACAACCCGTACTCGAGTACTGAGAAAGGAGGACCGGATGTTTTTTTGGTCTACCTACTGCAATTGAATTGCAAGAGAATTAGCATTATATTTATCGATAACTACTTGCAAAGAGAGAGAGGTAGGAGGAGGTACTGTATCTCTCCTGTGCTAGCACAAACGTAAAGTGCATTGATATTAAATTCTAAGCAATACTAAATCATGCCTCTAATAATATTATCTGCTGTAATTACCACCCGTCCGTGATACCGGTACCGGTACTCCTAACTCTCACCTCCTTTCCTGGTAATTTTTGTCTATAAACTGGCGAGCTGAGCGTTCGGCTTCCAAGGGTGGTATCATATGGTGTGGGTTGGGCTGGGGTAGAATCGATTGGGATACAGCTACAGTGGTGTGGTCCCACCATCGGGTGGTGGCGTGCTAACAGCCTCCCCGGTATAAATACACAATTTCAACCCACCCTTTGTTCTCTCTCCTTTCATTTATCACCCAAGTCTCCCAAGTTCCCAAGTTCCTAAACTCAAGTTTGTCACATCTGGCCGTTATCGTGGACTTGTAGCTTTTTTGTTTTCTTTCTTACTCATACCTGATACTGTCTCGAGTGGTAAGCTCTTCCAATTCTTCGTTCCAAAGCCCTTCCCGCTCTACCCCTTCTCTGTCGACATGAATGTTGTTGTGAACCCCTTCCTTGCCCCTCGCACGTCATCCCAGTAGGTATCCGTCACTGTCGTCGCCCTCTCCCCGCGTTGTTGCTTGACATGGGTTTGGGTTGATGGCGATGGCGGCGGTGGTGGTGTGGGGAAAGCTTGCGCATCTGCACAACTTGCCTGCCTATCACCACCCGCCTTCCTGCCTTGTCCTTATTCCCAACAAACAAGTTTGGCCGACTCAAGCTGACTTAATCCCTGAATAAATAGTCGCAACAATTCTCCTCTTCTTCCTCTTTACCATCAACAAGCTTCCTCTACTAAACTCACTCCTCTGCTACTCACCTGCAAAACTTTTTGTAAACTCAAACACATACTTCGTTTGCAATCATGACCCGCACTCAGAAAGCCAACGATATCCCTCACAACCACCCCGAGGCTGAAGCAGCCTTCAATGAGCACCAAATCCCCAAGTTCTTTGGCAAGAGTGGCCATGTCGACACCGCTCCCAACAAGACCAAGAAGAACGGCGGTGGAAAGGGCAACTGGTTAGTCGTCGCCATCACTATTATTACAACTCTTCACATCCAATATTATTTCCACTAACAAAACCTTAGGGGCCTCGCCGGTGATGAATTGCAAGACCTTCCCGACGAATACACGGTCTTTAAGGCTCGTCGTCGCTCCAATTCCATGGGCCATATCGAGAACATGTACGTCAAGTCCAAGTTTGAAACCCTCGACGACGAACCCGTTTTCGATGAAAGGATCCACGGAGCTGTGGGGCCCGGAGTCGCTGAGGACGGGGCTGAACTAGCCTCCACCGTTTCCAATTCTACCAATGCATCTGTTGAAGGCGAAAAGGCTTAGATTCTCTCTGTGGCGTTCCTCTGATTTTGATTTTGATTTTTTTTCTTGAAAATTTAATTCGGAGGGGTTACTTTTACTGTTTCATAGGTTCAATTGCTCTCTTCTCTGCTCTTTCTTACTCAGGGTATTCCACATTCTTCTTTGCTTTCATGTCTTATGTATAACGAAATGGGAAAGTGATGGGGGGTTGGCGTGTGATATTTCTTTCTCTTTGTGCGGGATTTTCTTGTACCCCCGCCGTCGGCTTCGTGGGCCAATTTCAAACATCTCATCTCAGGGGAAGGGTGGAATGAAGTGAAAAAAACAAATGCTTAAAATTCCGGCAAAAGCTAGTTGAATAGTCAATCAATCCAGTTTTTGTCATGACATTTACAAGTTACAATAGTTCCCGTGACTGAAGGCTATTGTATACTACTTTTAGTGCTCTACTGCAACAGAACGGAGATTTCCCGCATACATCAGACTGTATAGCGCGGCACCGTGAGATTTGACCCTGTATTACAGTAACTGATCACGCTTCAACCTGCGCCGCAAGTGCCGCACAAGTTAGTACTCGAGTGCAGGGCGAAGCATATCGCGGCAATCGCACCCACCCAGATCTCGATACGGGGAGGCAGTCCAGGGGGACGGTACAGTACTGTACAGTACAGCACTTTGCCTTGACCAGCGGACTCGTACTCGCTCCCCCCAATCGACCAGGGACCACCGCGCATTCCCTTCCCGGGTCGACTGGTTTCCGCACCGTGCTTTGCTTTGCTTGACCGTAAGAATCGTTCCGCGACCCGACAATAGCACTCAGCATCCGTACAGTACAAGCAAGTTGGCTAGCTACGGCATCACGGGTACCGGTAGGTGAAGCGGATCCGTGTCCGATAGTTGGTGGTGCACATTTGGACGTCATCACGGTAGTAAGAGTTGGAAAACGGGAGGCCTTACATGGGGGATATTAGTAATGTGGTTTGTGTAGGTAGGTGGTGGTGGTGGTGTGGGGGGGAATGGAGAATTGGGATTGGGCGTTATGTGGAGGGTGGTGGTGGTTTGAATGCTGGATCATGGTAGATTGCGGGTTTGTAGAGTAGGGTTGAGTAGAGTATATTTGGGTGGTTGAGTGGAGTACGGTAGGTGAGTTGGTTTGGAGAATTGGGGATGTGTAAATTTATGTTCTGCATCGTCTCATACCTATTGCACTATTTTTATGAGTGAGTGAACGGGTCCTCGAGCTATGATGCATACGGCACGCAGGCTTTGGATTCCATAGAATTGACGCGCACAATGTCTCACTGGTACTGTACAGCAGTGACTTCTGTATCTGTTGGGGAGTGGGTGTGTATGGAATCCGAAAGTCCTTCCTCCCCCTTCAAGTGCTCCCTCCCTACTCGCTCTCCAGACCGCATGTCGTATTGAACGGGTAGGGAACTAGATAGTTTGAACCTGGAGCTTGTGTAAAGCACATAACTAGTTGCGCCATCCGCGATGTGGAAATAGTGGAGGCTGGTATTTACTATGGTCCGTTTGAGTCCAATTGATCGCAGACCAAGTACTGTACCCTACTGTGCCAATCGGTTGTGGGCGCCCTCTGAGTAGAAGAAGTGCCAGGGTGTAAGGGAATGTGATACTGTAGGAACGAACGTGGTTGGTGGATCTTGAGAAAAGTCCGAAATCCAGAAATCATGCTCTAGTAGTCATTGTCCGGTCCTGTGGATAATGTCATTTAATATGAGCGAGCTATTACCTCTGTTCTGAAACTATTAAATTCCCATACTGTTAAGCATCCTTTCACTTTTGTATTAGGAATAAAGAGGAGGTAAAGTACTCCAGTTTTCCAGCTGGAGGTGGATTCTGGAAAGTAACCTGTAGTGGATTAATTTGAATGATTACTCTTCGGAATGAAATGTAGATAAAGTGGGAAGATAACATAGCTGTGGCCCATAAAAGGCTGAGTATCCACCGTAAAATCCATTACTACTTAAAAGTAAATGACAGATTAATGAACAAGTATTAAACTAGCTGTAGGTAATACTTGAGAGAGGTTTTCTATTAAAAAAAACTGAAGAATTAACAGAGGGAGAATGTGATTGATAATAATGATAATAATGCAGTATTAGACATTTGTGAGGATGAAGCGGAAATATTTTTTGAATATCATAATATCAAGAAATGCTGAAACTTATACTGAAAACTATGCTTGTCATGGTTCACCTCAATTTAACCTCTTAGAATAAAGTTCAATTATTAATGTTCTTATAGTAGTGTTAAATATATTGGATAGGTAAGAGGCTTGTTTTATTGTAAATGTCAGGAGTTAATTGTTACTACCTTCAGAAAGCTTGAATTGACTTTACCACCACTTGATGGCTCCCGTGATGATAAGTTTTACGCTGTATGATAAAAGGAATCCCAAGTAATCTCCTAAATATTGGTAATTAGCCCTCCCAGGAAGTCTCAGAATCATTCGGAGTATTAAATTCTTAGAGGAGAACGGTGTTCGAAGAGAGACTTCACTTATTGAAGGTGAAAATGACGGACGATATGGCATTATATACTTCTAAACAATCCGAAATTGCCACTGATATTCGCTTCCGGACATCGAATAAAAGTCGCAGTTTTGAATACACGCTATCAATACAACCAATTCCCAATCAGAGCTGGGTTCGCTTCGCTTATGCTCACTTCCTAATACTCGGGTAAACCGCTGGTATAATCAAGTAGTTGCACATCCAGACGCCTGTGATCCCCTACTCTCAACGGCCCAGGGTTCGATGGATTCGACGAACAATTCAATTCACAATTGTGAGTATCCGAGCTTACATACTCCTATTCCCTGGCTGCGGGGTTTCTGCCGCCGGACTGGAGTTTCAGGGGGAGGTGTGGATCCGGATGTCTGTACTGTTGAGGCGTATGATAACTTCTGGAACGGCTAATGTGGTGTATCGAGGGCTTGATTGCCTGGACTTCTAGGTTCTTCTTTTGTAATGCTGTAGGTGCCTTTCCTTGCGCGTTTGCGTGAAGTGTGTGAGGTAATCCGCCTGTGATTATTGTCGTTGGAAGAGCGCTGCAATATGTGGTGGGTAAGTGGGAGGCAACTACGCGTGGAAACGGTTCCAATTGACTCGGGTTTGACTTTTTGTTGGTCTTTGAGCTCTGGCTTTGGCCTCGGGTTCACGGATGTTTCTCTCTTCACAGTGTAGTCTATTCAGGGTTTCGTCTCGAGTGGTATTGTACTGGCGCAAGGTACTGTACTATGCCATGGCCAATGAACTTGGATCTATCACGGCCAATTGAAACTTTCGGTATCGTGCCTATGTGCGTGCGCACGAGGCGTTGGGCAGGGACCAGGCCGGTGCAACTTGTGTAGGCTACGATAGAACCTCATATATCATATATATATATATATATATACCGGTATATAATATTATTGTATATTATATAGAAAAGGAAAAAAGGTCAACCCATCCATGTATTTGTATGAGTACATACAACTTTCCCTAGCCCTTCAACACGCTCGTCAATTTCAGGAATTATCCAGTACCGTTCAATCAATCAATCAATCAATCAATCAATCAATCAAAAGGGTAACAAGCACCATACGACATGACTCAACTAAAAACGAACCAAACAAACAAACCAAGCGCCAACCCAGCAATTAAGTGAACACCCTCAACACAAAGTTAACAATGACAGCCGCGAACAAAGTGAGTGCCTATAAACCCCTCCCCCGTCATTAGCATCCCCCCAACAATCCCGCGCGCCCAATATATATCGCAAGGAACTCACCAAAACTGTTGGGCCAAACCGATCATCGAAGCTCCCTTGCCCCCTCTTCCGGATCGCTGCAGCGCGCCAGTGGAACGTGACGAGGGCGTATAGCATCGTGCCCATCGCCACGAACGTGAACAGGCTAGCGGATATGCGGCCTACCTTATCGCCAAAGTTGAGCAGGCCTACAGCCAGGCCGCCAAGGATTACGGTGAAGTTGAGCCAGGAGAGGAAGGTTCGTTCGTTGGCAAAGAAGACCTTTTTTGAGGGGTGGGGATGTTAATTTGGGGGAAAAGGAGGGTTGAAAGAGGGGGGGAGGAGGGACCTTTGGTTCAACGCGGGTTGGGAGAGCGATACGCTTGCCTGGCGCGGATTGGAGGAGGGGTTGGGAGGACATTGTTGTGATCCTTAAAGTAGAATTATAGGTCGGGAGGTAGGTGTGGGAAGGGGTGTTGAGAGTTCAGGTGGGTACGGTGGAAGAAGATTTCCTCGACAGAGTATGATCTGGTATGAATGGACAGAGGGAGAGAAGAAATAACGGGTGATGCGGAGGATGAAAGAACAGACGGGGGGGAACGGAAGCCATAATTTACTTGGCGTGCAGGCTTTTTTGGACACCCGCCTACGGCAACTGCTTGCTGCTGATTGGTCTGTTTGTAGTAGTAATCATCACCATCCCGTTACTATCATAACTCATTTTCCAAACCCCCCACCACCGACGTCCACAGGGCTTGGGGTTTCTGGTGGTTGCTTGTATGATATCTTCTCCGTCTGGTGGGGAATGTTCAATGGTGGGAAGGGCACAGCACAGCAGAGCCGCCTGCCGCTCTGGTTTGTTTGAACACCCCGCACCCAGCAACCCCACCGTTTAACGTTGTTGAGGATTGTACCTGACCTAACCTAGCTTGCCTTACACGTGAGGAGGTGTCATAGCTTTGCCCCTCAGCTCCATCACCTTGCCAATTTATATCTCCACCTTCCCCTTAGCCTCCTCCCTCCCCTCCTCTCACTCTTTCACACACACACACCAACTTTACCACGAATATCTGCTCTAGCCTTTGAAGATGTCCGAATCCAGGTTTCCGCATACCGCTGGGGCTAATTTAGTAAGTCACAATGATCTCCTAATCTTACGATTTGGGGCACAGGATGTCAGGCGCTGACTTGAATACACTAGCCCGTCCCCCTACAGAGATTGAAGCAGATTGCCAACGATGTATACTACGCTTCCTCCATCCCTCCCTTCCCCCGAAGCAGGAAGCGAAGAGAAAATAAAGCTAATAAACCACTAAAAGGCTTGCTTCGCAGCTCTCGAAAAAGTCGAAGTCTACGACCATTCCCGCACCGAGGGATGGAATAACACCATCATCGTCCTCCCCCCCCCTACCCCCCTACCTTCTTCACAGCTGACCTTCAAGGGATAACCAGAACCACATCCTCCGCGCCTTGATCTCCGAATCCACCCCCACTGGCGCTGGACCTGGTTGCTCTCCTTACAAGTTCTCCGTGAACAGCACCATCATCCAGCACATGGCCCAGCGCAACTTCAACTACCTAACCACTTCTATCTCTACTAGTCCCTCCTCCGCCGCCGCTACTACCCCTACCTCCCAAGACTCCACCTCTCCCGTTTCCCCCGCCGCCGCCGGCGTCGGCAGCGAACTCACCTCGGGCCGCGCGAGCAATGAGAACACCGGCGTTGGCAGACGCGGAATGCACAGCGCCTGCGGCGCCTACTGGAATAACGAGAAGGACGGGATGTGGAGTTTCAAGTACGAGACTAAAGGTATTGCTCCCCAGCATTGCCCGAAAACCGCTGGCGATGGTGGTGGTGTCGATGGTGCTGGCAAAAGCAAAGTATGCGCTGGGCTAACCGGGTGCTGTGGGAAAGGTCTTGACGTGGTTATTTCGGTTATTTGGATCGCCGTTTAGAACCTTTCCACCCGCTTCTTTGCTCGCTTCGTCGGTTTTTTCTTGTTCAGTCGGTCTCTTTGTCGGTCGGTATCGTGAATCGGAAGAAAGCCGGGAGGAAACAAGCAAGGAAGGAAGGGAAAGTGGCCTTTATTACTGGTGATATCTGCTTTTGTTTAGTTGTGTTATGATAGCATAGCAAGTGTGTGGATGCTTGGGTGAATTTCTTGCGTCTTGTTCTAAATTCGCTGTCTTTATCCATGTCCCTCTGAACTGCGGAGCACAGGAGTGGAGGGAGACACTAGTGGTATTGGTCTGATAAAATAACTGCGTACCTTGTTTTTTTGGGGGGGTATTACTCTCTCATTCTTGCTTTCCTCCTACTGATACTCTTTTTTCATACATATTCACCTATATATCTCTTTTGCGTGAGGGTGGTTTGTATATGTGTTTGTAGATGAGATTGGAGTGGATCGGATCGGATTAGATGAGATGGTGCAAAAAGTTTCTCGTAAACCCGTGTGAATGTCGTGGAAAACAGGTGGGACTATGAAAGACCAGTAACTTAGTAAAACTATCCTGCGTATTCCAGGAGATTGCTATCTGGCAGCCAATGCCCGCTAAGAATGCCTATCTCCTACACGACTACGATAATACCGATCGAGTGAGAATACCCGACCTAAAAAAATCAATCTAGTCTAACGAGATATTTACCCAAACGAGCAAAAACCAAGGCCCTGTTTGGCATGCCACTATAATATTATATATTATATAATTACATAATTCTTGGGCACAAGTCATCGTCGGTCAAGTAAAGTACGATACCACTGAAAACACCAAAATTAGGAACATCTGACGCTAACTAAATCCCCAGTGATTCAAGAGCCCTAACACCAATTATTATGATACTAAAATATAGCTATAGCTATGGGTATCCAGTAACCCAAGAACCTAGTTCATGTCTTTTTAATTGTGAATTGGCCACTCCACAAGCGTGAGAGACCCGGGGCGCCCAAATATTTGAGCCAAACCTTGAAAGTTGTGTATAATACAGTAGGCAACCATAAGAAAAAATGTATCTTTGTTTTGAAAATCCCCATTTTCAAAGCCTAACCAACAGTGCAAGACATATCTGATTCAGCTGAAATTGGGGCATTGTGAAGGCCATATCAGGACCTGTTACCTGAAATTAATACATAATCAATTGAGGTCAACGGGGCATTGTGGCATGGTCACTTTTGGTGTGAAGAGGGCAAGTGACAATCATCTTCGTCATGGCATTGTATGGTGCATATAGTCATTCTCTCTAAAAACTTAGAAAGCACTATGATAGCATATCCTCCTTTCAACATAGCCTCTAAATTTATACTTTGTAATAAGGGCATTCTACCTACCTACCGCCGGTCAAACATAAAAGAGGTGCAAATTTATGCTGTAATGATAATTTGCAAAATTATAACAGGCGTCATAATCTGAAAGATATATATACTAGTAGTCAGCACTGATTTCAGAAACTAAGGCCATCTAACTGGCCAAGGAAGCGAAATTCTTGATGACCTTTAAGATCAAAACTTCGGTTTATCATTCTCTTCCATTTTACTAGTATAAACTACACTTTATCCGTGAAATCCATCGCAGCACCGTATCAATCCGCCTTCTCGGAGAGATAGTGCATAGCTAATGGTATCCCAGAACGTTTATCGTATTCCGGCACTTCGGGGAGAGTATCGTATTTGTGGCCAACTCTGAATCCCGGTACCGTAATTTACGGATTTTGCGGGAGTCGAGGCATGCACGAACCAGGCACGAGTCACTGTGCTGCTCAGCTTCAAAGCGCACCTTAGCGGCAAGATATAAAAAAAGGTTGTGGATTGCGACACTTTTCCTCGTCAAAGGTAAAAAAATAAAAATGAAAAGAAGAAAAGGCTTATTGTATAAGAGACAAAGAAAACTGTAATACAAGAAAGTACAAAGTCGAAACAGTTCCATGAGCGCTTCCCTACACCGCAGTCAAGAATGTAATTGTAATTTTAATATCATTCGGGGAATAAGAAAGAAAAAGTGACAGGCAGTAAATGACAATGGCATCCTGTGGGGGTGGTGGGCTAGGTGAGCTTTTGCTTGATAAAAAAAGCCCTCAGATGAGATAATTGCCAGGCGCAGGTGACACCAAGGAGAGCAAGCTGGATTAATGTCCATCGGACGACACGAGCGTTGGTGGACTCGGATTGATCCCTGAATTCAGCCTCACGTTCCTACATTGAGTGAGCGATCAGCACCTGGGCCACACCCAATCGCCGTATAATAAGAAAGGAAAATTCCATCCTACCCTTTGGAAAACCTGTTCTCTTCGAATATCTTGAAGCCTAGAGTTCAGGTCCTTGACTCTCTGCACAATATCTGCTAGCTTGTCCTTGTCTTTACTCTCGATTTCACTGGTCTCGCCGATTGCTAAGTCGAGAGTAAGTTTCACACCTTCCGGGTGGTTTGAAAACCAGCCACCACTGGAAGCGTGCGAAGCCCAGAAGCAAAGACGATGCTCGCCGGAATCACCAGCAGTGAAGGTGAATCTCCCGGAGGAAGATCCTTTCTGGTTTACAACACGGTGATCATTGTCGAAGGTTTCCTAAAGTCAGGTTAGGGATGTGCCACTTCACTCTTGAAAGATATGTAGGTCTGAATACATCGACAGTGATTTGAATAGCAAGTTGAGGGTTGTTGTGATATGCTTGGATATTTGGATTATATTCCTCGGCGGTGTATTGACCTATTCATAGTTTTGTTAGCTAACCGTTGAGTCTGTACACCCCCTCTCCACCTCTCTCCAGCGACCCGCAGTCTATCCCCCCGACAATTGAACGCCGTTCCGCAAATCTGAATAATCCCAGGGGAATCCGGCACCTACCAACAACCAGAGTGTCCTTTGGCAGCTCCTCAAAAAAACACTTTGGCGTGATCCCGTCGATGTAGAAGTATAGTCCAAAGCTCGGGAGCGCATACGATGCTGCAAGCAGTAAGGTCAACGGAGATGCTATTGAAGGAAGCATAGTCGGCTATTGGTTTGTCGCGAAATAAAGGAATAGGGGTCGGAGGAGGGAAAGGCAAACGAGAAGCTGATTTAATGTCAAGTTGGCCTTCTGGACCATTCTTCGTTCGGGTGGAAAACGTGGTTACCCGGCTTTAGGAGCCTCCAATGGAATCTCATTGCTGGGGGCTGCAACAGGCGATCTGTAGCTAGCCAACGACTGTCCATGGATCACGGTATCATACTCGTGCGGTACTAATTGTCTTAGAGTTTGTCTTCCAGCACCAACAGGTCAGATTACTATCACCCTTCGTAGAAGTATTGCCCTCTTGAAATTTTTGATACTCTAATAATCCTATGAATAGTCGGAGAGTTTCCCGGTAGGTAGACTAGACTGCTGGACCAAACACAGGTGCTGTTATATTTTTCCCTCGGACTCACCTTTCAGCACCTGCTTACAATCTACTGTAACTAGCAGAAAACGAAGATCAACTGTTACTTTACGAGGAGCCCGGCCACAGATGCTATCATGTTTTAGCTCCAGATTACCTTACTATCTCTACTTAAAACATGCTATAATATATTAGTATCATAATATTATAACAGACGCACTGACCATTTAATTGGCCACGGCTTCTAAAATATGAGAGTACCTGTAATCCATCTGGTATAGCAGTTGAGAAAAATATTGCATAAAATAATAATATAGTTATATATTGTATGCAGTTATAAGAAAATTCCTAAACAGGTTGTTTTCTATACCTCATTATAGGGCCTCTTATTCTACCTAGCACTATACAAGGTTACTATAATAATAATTATTATAATATATAATATTATAATAAATATTAAACCAATACTGCAATATTTAGAAAATTATTAAAGTTCTTCTTTTTTTAGCTTTATATTATTTCTATTACTTTACTTATATTATTATGACTCCAGTTATAAAATATCACTTATTATAAAATTTCTTGTTATCTTGACATGTTTTTCCCATAGCTAGGTTACTAGTTATCATATAAAAGAAGTAAACTTCAAATGCCAATACCTATTTCAGGAAATATTTTCTTGTAATCTCTTCTGGTAGATCTCTTTATTTATACCTATTAAGTCTAACTATTAGACAGAATTGAAATATATTGACTTAAACTAGTATTTTGATTGATTGTATTTTAGGTTATTTTATAATTAAGGTAGACTGGTTTTGGTTGTCTAGTACCATATATGACATCTCCTTCTTCCTCTTTCTAACTACTAATATCTCTTAAATATTACTTATAAGTTATAAAAGTAGCATATTTAAATCAAAACCAAGTGAGAGAAAACAACTTGATTCTGAAATATATTTGCTTCCAGTAGTGATATTTATATTATTATACAATTATAATGAATTACTGTCAGAGAGAAGGAATACAAAAAGGAAAAAATACAATTAATCTGCAAATTTCATTATTACTTAATTTATAAAATATAAAAAAATTGTCAATAATAGACAATACTTATCAGATTTTATCTCTTTTCCCATTATTTACTGTTCTTCAAGGAACAGGTCAGAGATAGATGTTTTCATTACTTGAGCTTATAAGATCCCTCAGATTTCCTACAATTTTATTTGTTCTTCTGGATCTTTCTCCTACTTGTGTTAGTATTTTCCTGCCTACCAGCCTACCAATTCTTCCATTCTACCAATATTTTTATTTATTTACCTTTTTGTAGAGAGGCAGGAGAGGAGATTCTCACTTACTTGCTGTACATTTTGTTTTATTGGTAGTGTCACGAACATCGCTTAGCAAGGAAAAGGTTTTCACATAACACATGATTATGAGTCATAGGTATGTTATTATGTTCGCGCATATGACCGCTTTGGTCATGTGACTTGTTATATTATAATTTGTTATGTTTTACATATGATTAAATTATGAGTTATGAGACATATGCCTGGCGAGTATGCCTTGCTAGTATGCCTTACGGGAATGTCTTGCACATCTGATTTATGTTTTGTACATGACCTTATTATAAGGTCATAGGTTTCGTGTATATAACCACTTTGGGTCATATGACTTGGTTATTGTGTTGTCATTGGTTTATGAGTTTTCACATATGACCTTGCTACGAGATCATGGGATTTGAGCATGTGACCACTTTGGTCATATGACTAGTTTGTTATGATTTGGGTTTGCGTATGTGACCACTTTGAGTTGCATGACTTGGGGTGAAAAGAACAATATATAAGGAGGCTGGTATGGCCGAAGAGGATAGATTCTTCATGCTTTGTTTAACGTACTTTTCTCATTCTTATGTTCACCCTGTCTTGGATGTGGGCACACCAAATCTTTACCTTATTTTGCTTGTGATAAATACTTCATCTACTGTTACTTGTTTGTATTTTTCTTTTCGGGTAGTCAGTTAGAAGTAATTGTCCTTGCTTAGAAAGTACTTCAGTGTGAGATATGAATGACCTTGTCCCAGTAATCACTGAGTGTAGCTTGGGTAAGCATGGTGTCTTTGACAGCCTCCTCCTCCATAGATTCTCACCCTCCTTCAAGGACGTCTGTAACGATCCCTCTCTGGATAGTTAGCGCTTGGCAATGGGGAACAATACTTCTCTTTCTGTCTTCTACTTCCTTTGTCTTACGATAGCTCTAGGCCTCTGCCTACATTACCGATAGTACAAGACCCTTGTCTTCTACCGGGAACGCCTATCGTAAGCTTTCTCTAACTCTTCTTCGTAAAGCGCCTTCCTTGGCATAACGATAACGTTGCAATAAGGATAAAGATCGTAAAGGTGTTTTATATTCGTTAAAGTAATAAGTAGGAAAAGTACTTAGAAGTCAATCTAATTTTATTTCAACTCGTACCGCCAACACTGGCATACGACGAGCCCCAGGGCCGGGCCCCCAGGTTGTCGCATCCCGGATACCACTAACTATGAACTAACTAAACCTCCAGCCCCATACCTCAAACATGCTTGCGCCATGCCCTAACACGAATACTAAGTACAAAAACCATCATCGGTAAAGAAAATCCTCCTCAGCCCAGCCTGCCCACCAGCCAAGTTACCCGTACAAAATACAAAATTCCACTACCGCCACCTAAATATGACCCCGCGATAGCCCCCTCCATAGTAGAAACCCTCCCGAATGACCCCACTCAATGATCTCGGGACATCCCCACCAACCGCCAGGCACCCTCCCCCAATCTCAAATAAAAGAAACATCCAAAAAACCCAAGCGCGTAAACCCAAAAGGAAAGCCGACTTACAGGGCGAGGGCTCCCTAGCAGAGGGGATACGAACCGTCGTAGAGAATCTGGGGTGCACCACACCGGCAGCGCAGTCCAAAAACCTCGACGGAAGCAGCCAGAACGAGAGAGTCCCCAAGCTGCCAGCACTTGACCGAACACACCCAAGTATTCAACTCATCCACTAACTCCCCAGCCTGCTCTGCAGGCGGCGAACCCACCGTGGACTCTGTAGTAGCCGGTTTGCGATAGCGAACCGGCGAAGGCGATGACCCTTCCGAGTCGGGAACAAGTAGCACAGGTGAGGTCTGGTCTTGCTTGACCCGGCGCTTCTTGTTTCTCTTCCTCTTCCCACCCCCGGGCGCAGGTCTAGTAACAGGAGTGGATGGGCCACCCTTATCACCACCCACCACCACAGGAGGGACGCCACTAGAGGCGCTTCCCCGACCAGCCACGGGCTCAGCCATAGAGGACTCAGGCACCTGCCCCCCCGAAGGGGGTGATACCACCATAGCTGGTGTCACCACACTAGGATCCACCCTACCCACACCAGGAGCAAGCGCCTCCTCCAATTCTGACGAATCAGGAACAGGACCACCCACACCACCATCCACAACTGTAGCTGCAAGGGGGGCAGGGATAACCGCCGGCGCAACATTCTCCTGAGGGAGCTCCTCCGCTTGACCCTGAGAATTCTCAGGGTCTAGCCCACCCCCCTCAACCGAGACTACCGTAGTAACCGAAGCGACCGAGGGGACAGGCGAAGAGGGGATAACTGTCGGAGCTTCAGCTGCTAAAATTGTGACCAAACCGCGAACAGTATCGTGTTCAGAGGCCAGGGCAGCCGACAAGGTAGATATCTCCTTCTCAGCGCGATGAAATCGCTGAGAAAGGACGGAGATGTGATGCCGAAGGCGAGAGACTTCGGCCTCCAGGGCGAAGTTCTTCTCAACGGCACGAGACAGAACCACCGACGAACGTAAAGCAGACGTGGCAGAAGGGACAGAGGCTCACTTAGCCATTGCGACTGGGAGGAGGCGACGTAAACGAATAAGCGTAAAGATAGGTAGGAGGAAGAAAGAACTTCCAGCAATCGTAGGGGAGGGATTAACAACAATGCCCCAAAAGGTGATCAAAGTTAAAGACTTGAAGCCTATCGTCAGATAGAAATCAAGGGCTCTGATTGGACCGACACTGAACCTTCACGTTCTGACACGGGGTGAAAGAAGAAAAGAGGAAAAGTACTTAGAATTCAATCTAATTTTATTTATACTAGTACCGCCGACACTGGCACACGACCAGTCTCCCCCACGCCCCATAAAACAAATCTATCTAAAATACACACTACCGCGCACTATTCCGCCTCGCAATCACTCCCCCCAAACATAAATCCAAAAAAAAAAAAACACTACCTAAATGGGCTCACAGGCGCTCGCAGCAACTAGTACTGTCCTGGATTAATGCGTCTTCCCACCTCGCCACCCAGCCACCGTCTCATACCCTCACCCCTATCCCCCTCCAACACAATCTGTCCCACATACTCAACAAAGGAAACATATAGTCTATCCCAACACCCTTCTGTCCTTTTATAGTGCAGTCCCAGGTCTACGTATCCCTCGGCCAGAACCAACCAACAAAATGAACAGCGCTCCTCTTGCAACAACCCTTTTGTCTTAGCCCACCGCAAAACCACCGACGTCCGAGTCGCGAGGTCCAGCTCGTCCCATTGCTGGTGCCGAGAATGCCAAAACCAATCGTGACACATTTGTAAACAGTGGGGCTTTTTCTCAAAGTGTTCGGTGAAGGTGACTCGTTTCTGGGTGGCCGTCGCCAAAATCGCAGTCTCACAGCAGGGACAATCACAGCGTCGCTGGTCGGGCAAGAAAAACCACTTCTTCGGCATGGTTACCAACCCCAGTAGAACGCATCCACTGCTATCGTGTTTCTTCTCACACTGGGTGCAGGTCGTGGGGTCCCCTACCGTCGCCAACTGACCACTTCTTTCCACCATCAGTGTGCTGTCAAAGGGGTTACCTGCCACTACCAATTCCCCATCCACCGTCTCAACATGCTAGGGAATTCCTAGGCCTAACCACCTGTGGCTCATCCACCAGGACTTCCACCGCAGTATCGTCGAATCCTTGTACAAGTTCTCATCAGCAGGCCGCCCTATAGCATAGCGGGGGCACTCAGTCCAGTGGTATCTATCATCCTTCCCTGCACAGCTGTCATGCCCGACCAAACCGGTCCCGCTGCGAATTCTCAGTAAAACATAGGAGTCCATACGGGTGAGGTCTCGGAGATGTCGAGGTGCCCTAAGTTCACGAGCATAATACCCGTGTTCCTCTCTGTTGTGCCATGAACCCCACTCTGCTTTTCGCAATTCTCGGGCCAATGCCGCATGCCCGATCCCAAAGCTTACCCCTTCCCAACTCAGCGGCCGCAATGGGCGCCCCACGTAGGCCTTAGCCTTTTTGTCCACCGTCTCATTGCTGTCAATGCCCATGTGTCCCGGAACCCAGCTAATGTTGACATGGCTGAACTCATTAAACAATGGGGCCATAACTTCCCACATTTCAGCCGAATCTCCTTCCAGAAACATCCTGTCTACCAGGGTGAGGGCGGGCACACAGTCCAGAAACACATGGACCGGGTGCCTCTTGGCCATCATTCGAGCATATCAGAGTGCACAAACAACTGCAAACAGCTCGCATTCAACAATGCTCCAAGACGCGGGAACCGAGCACCCGTCGACACAGGTCAGGGCTCCTTTCTCAAATATTGCCCATGCCACACCAGCCCCTTCCGAGGACTTGGACCCGTCCATGTATATAACCACATCCGAGGACTTGCAGAGATCTGTGTACAGCGAACGTCGTGGCGTGCAGCCATCACCGCCTTGTCCTTCCCAATCGTAATCGTGGGGCGGCAGGTGAGTTCCTTGTCCGAGTTCTGCCGGTGTGCCACCATCCCTTCCTGCTTCCAGTCATGCCGTATCTCACCGAACCACGGGTGTGGATCACAGTACCGGTAGTTAATAAATCGGCTGTATCACCTCCTCTGCAGATACCTCCCTTGGATGGCAACAGGTGGTGTTCCGAACTCAGCCAGCAGTATATTGTTTGCCAGCCTCATGGAGGTCCGGAAGACTGATCGGAAGCAGTCATTGACGTGGACCTGAATCTGTTTCACATATGACCCATGGTCGGTTACAAATTCAAGCCCGTAATACACGGTCGGAAGATATGCTGCTTGCACCAAGCGGTAAGTCTCCCATGCCCCAAGCCCTCCAACACTCCCAAACCTCCTTTCCAACGCCGAAATTCTTCTCCTAACACCCAACCCCCTTTCCAACCAATACTTTACATGAGAAGAAAAATTAAAAAATACATTGAACCTATACCCAAGAACCCGTAAATCCTCAGAAGGCAAAACCATTTCTCCCAACAATTCCATTCCCCCCCACGCCCTGTCCCCAAACCCGATCCACTGGGTCTTGAGGGCACATAACCCCATCCCCCTAGCCCTTGCTATGCGATCGCAGTCTGCAAAAATTTCCCCCGCATGGTACTGGGCAGCGTTGCAAGACTCTGCAGCCACCATGATGACCCCGTCATCAACATATGAGATCACCAATTGTCGGACCCCAGGGGAGTAGCGCATTCGCGGTGTGAATATGTCCGCCACGTAGGCCCCGAAGAGAAAGGGAGAGAGAGGTGAGCCCTGAGGCACCCCTTTGCTGACATAGTAGGCTTTAGAGACGCATCCATTAAACCGGAAGCGAATTGACCGGCAGGACGTCCATCTTCGCACCCACTGACACAGGTTCAATGGGCACCCCCTGGCGACTAGGAAGTCTGACAGAAGGTCAATATCAATGTTATCGAATCCTCCTTCAACGTCCATGGACAAGATCAGTCGTTTATAGCCCTCATTGTGCCGTAGGAACTCAAAGACCACTGCCATGGTGTCATGAACCCCCCTCTTCTGGCGAGAACCAAACTGTGTTTCCCCCCGGTCAAGACACCTGGCCAGTCAGAGTAAAACCACGCGTTCTGCAACCTTTGCAGGTGTCGGGAGGAGGTATATCATTCTCCATGACTTGACGACGTTGTATCTGGGTTTGTCAATCTTTGGTATGAGTACTACCTCTGCCCGATGCCAATCCGGAATACTGTGACGTAACCCATAGTCGACCAAACGCCTCAAGGTTGCCATATCCCTTCGCTTCCAAAACCTTATGAATGGATACCCAATATCATCTTCTCCTGGGCCTGTGTTCGTAGGGGACCTAGCAAGGGCGATCTCCATTTCCTGGGTACTGTCCATATCAATTACGGAGTCCTTCCAAGAAGCAGGACCGCCAGGGGATAGCTGTTGTGCGATCAGGTCACTGATGTCGGAATGTGTCGTGGCGTAGGACCCATCTGGCCTGGTCATGGAGGGAAGCGTCCGCTTGGCTTCCAATTTTCGTGCTAGCCGAAAAATGTCCGGGTCCTGGCTCTCAGCTATCTTGGCCCTGATGTGTTCGAACCTGGCCCTCAATAGGCAAGCCCGGTAAACACTCCTGACTAGCTTGTAGTTCTCCGTCCGCTCCGTCTTGCGCTTGGAGTATTGTCGTAGCCGAGTCACATCCAGCCTCATTGTTTCCAACTCTGGTGTCCACCACTCGCACCGACCACTGCCAATGGAGGCCCGTGGGAGTGCGTGCACCACACGCTTCACACCTTCCCACAGCTTCTCATCTTCTACATCCTTGAGGACGTCCAGTTATTTCCCGACTTTTTCCCCGACTGCTTTTTTCCAAGCTGGTCTCCGACGCATAACATTGTCAGGGAGGTCCACCTTCAACTTAAGGGCTTGAGCACTGTGCTCACAGCCAGCGGTGTCCATGTATCGATGTCGGACATATGGCGCCCTGTGTAGGCATAGGTCGATTCTGGAAATGTCTCGAAAGGTTGGCACGGTCGGCGGCACCATATTCATATCCCGAGCCGGAGCCGTGAACCACTGTTTCAGCCACCGTCCTCCTGTATTGTTATAGTCCGCGTTGGGATCCCAGTCTTGATGTCTGGCATTGAAGTCTCCAAACACAATGTCAGGTTCTCCAAGCTCATCCAACCATCGAAAAAACTGGTCCTTGGTACAGCCGGGTTGAAAATAAACTCCAGCGAGTACCTTCTTTGCCCCTTTTTCCCAATACCCAATCTGAGCACGGCCTTCCCCGTGCCTAACCTCCTCAAACAACCCACAAATGTGGGACCGAATAAACACATCAATACCTGACCCCTTAACAAAGGAAAACAAATCCCACCCATCAATATCCACTGGTACATGCTGTCCCTCTCGATCAACAGGAGGTTCAATAATAAAAAACAAATCAACAAAGGAAAACACATCAAACGCCAGCGCCCGATTCCGACTACTCCTCCCCACGTTTAATGCTAATGTCGTAATAAGCATTAAAAGGGGGCTTCAACTGATCCACTCGGGCCACAAGGGCCCGAGGCATAGGCGGAGCCGGTATCCGGATCCCGGGCAACCCAGCTTGCTTCCTCATTGCGGGGCTTGGTGGCGGCACCACCCTTAGTTTTTAAAATTCCATGTGCCGGGGAGGAGGAAGGCCGTTCCGGTTCCTTACCCTTGGCTTTTTCTGACTTATGGCGGGGAGTCTCCTCTTCCTCATCACTGCTAATCTCGACCAGCCTGGGTGTCGGGGATCTTCCACGACTTCAGCTTCTTCTCCTCTTCTTCCTTTCTACCCTCTTACCCTGCGGCCCCAGTTCCTTGACCTGTTCCTTCGTGGGCGTGGTCGGCATGGCCTTTCCCTGTCCAGCAGGCGAGGAAGGTAGAGTCGGGGAAGATGATTTGATACCTGGGCATCGTTCGTACCCTGTGAAGTGGTCCATTCGGTCGCACAACCAGCACTGTCTCCTGGTATGTCCACAGGCCTGGCCCACCCCTCCGGGACAAGCCAGTTTACTGCACATGTGTTCTCGAGAAAGGTGCTCTCCGAAGCAGAATCGGCCCCGAGGGGGGCGGCCACAAGTCGCTTCAAAGTGGCCGGTTTCCAGGCACTTACCACATACCTTGAGGGGGCGATGCTCTTCAAAGATTCTGACATTGCGGGCTCCTCCTCGCAACCAAATCTTTCCCTCCGTTAGTTTTTCCTTGATGGCCTCATTATTTTCCACTACGAAGCGGATTCCGCAACTTGCAGCATTGGCCTGCCTCATAGCATGTATGGATCCCATAATATCGGGCCGGGAAACAGTAACTACACCAGTATTGGATTGCTCTAAATCAGTGCGGAGGCCATCAAAAGCCGCGCTTCCAGTCTATCCTTCCACCTTCCAAATCGATCCCCGTCCTGTGTCAGCAAGCGGAACACCAGAAACAAAGATCTTCACCTTTTCCAGATTCCTCTGGAATTCAAATTCTGGAAGTGACAATTCTCTAAGCAGATCGAGCCTGGCCTTGTCCAACCTGTTGCCTAGCTCTGTCACCAAGTGTGCCACCAAGGTCAGGAAAATACATCCGATTTCTGGCCGGATATGCCCTGCGTGAATATAAGGGGCATTTCCTCGAATCTTTCCCTGATTGGAAAAGGTCACATTAATCTGATTTCAGATTGTCTCAATGTCGACCCCCTCTGGCAGGGCAACCTTCTTTCGAGTAGCGAAGCGCATGGTGATGTGCCTCCCTTTAGCATTCGGGGTTGGCGATGAGCGCGGCGGCGGCGGCACTGAGTTCAGTGGGTCTGGGGGTCCCATTGGTACCCGTCTGTATTCCTGCCGTGTCTGAGTCGCGCCTACCTTGACGCTGGCCAGGGCAGCTGGTCCGGATTGGTCTGCCGTAGTAGCAGGTATCGCATCCTTCGGAGCCAATTCCTGTTTATCAGCCTTCCCCTGAGTCTTGGCTGGGGTCGCCGCTTCTTTTTCTTTTCCAGCCTCTCTGGCAGCTTTTCTTCTCCTCCTGGCACCACCACTCAGGTGTTTGCCACGCTTCCTCCGTTTTTTCTTTTCATCTTCCTCCACCCCTTCCTCCTCTTCCCAGTGAACTGACTTGCCTTCACCTCCTCAGTCTACCCGCAAGACTACTCCCCCTTCACTAGAGGAGCTGCCACTGCTGCTTGACTGGTGTGATGAGGTCACTGATGCATGCCTGGCAGGACGTACCCGTTCCTGTGGGCCAGCGGGGGGCTTGGGCACGTATGCCATTCGTTTTACTACCTCTGTAAAGGAGGCCTTAGCAGTAGGATTCTCCTTAGAGGCCTCCTCTTTCCCAGGGGTAGCGGATGGTAGGGTAAGCTCCGACGAAACATCGGAGGTACTGTGAGGTACAGCTGGTGAGGAGCGGTGGCACGGGAATAACCTCACCTGAAGGGCTTCAATTTCCTCCCCTTGCCTACCAACAATGTCGGTCAGTGCTTTTACTGCCCGTTCCAAGACATGAACTCGGCTCCAGTAGTTTATCCCGTTCCTTGGACCTTCATTGTCAAAGGTGGGGCCGCTGTTCATCCAAGTTCATACGTCCTGTACTGTGTCGTCTTCAATTGATCCAGACTCCGAGGAAAGGAGAGGCTGAGTATTACCAGACTGGATGTCCTCTAGACCTTCCAACATGGATCCGATTATACTACCTGAGCGGGGTCCAGAAGAGGGGGTCCTACCAGCGTCCAGCATCTCACAGACACCTGCCATAATTGAGTCCGCCTGGGCTACCACAGCGTCGGTATCCTCTGGTTGGGTTTCTGGGAGCAGAACTTCCAGTGGAGTTGAACCTCCACTAGGGGCTTCTGAGGAACCCTCTAGTTGGCCTCTAGGAGGTGACACCCATCGTCCAGTAATAGGCGGGTGTGATGAACCCATGGCTGGTGAAGGGGCGTATAAGCTGTCGCCCAAACCAGTCACTTCCGAGTTGCGCCCATTATCCAGCTCCATAGGGGTATCCCTAGCCAGCACCTCAGAGATGGGTAGGACATCCTCGGTCATTAGCGGCGACGGAGAGAGGGGTGTAGCCTCGATTGTCGATGGGAGCACCACAGGCGGAGGGATGGCCAGGCGTCCATGGTGAATCCCTAGGGGTAGGCCGGGAAGATCGGGGACAATCTGTTTTTTCCGTCCCTCATCAACGTTGATAGCCTTCAAGAATTGGGGACCAAGGAGAGGAGCAGCAGATCGCTTAATGGGAGATGCCGACCGTGTTCGGCGGCATGTTCCAGAGACAGGAGGGTTGCAATCCTCGTCATCAGGGTCATCCAGCTTGAACTTCGAGGTTTCGTAAAGAGCCCTTTCGCCTGAAGACATTCCTGCCAAAAAGGAGGGGGTCGAGGAGCCGGTCCCGGTATTGTGGGCTGGGCAGAAGAAGCTGGGCATCTTGCTTTGGACAGCCCTAGCGAGGGGAGGAGTAGCGAACCAAGAGCTGGCCTCAACCGTGGTGGCAGTCGAGTTGTCCTTGGCGGGGGGAACAGAGGATTCAGGGACTACAGCCTGAGAATCTTTAGGAGGGGAAGGTGCGGGGGCCGGAGAGTATTCCGAGCCACGGTCCGAGTTGAACTGAACGAAGAGCCCTGTGGTAGTGTCCTTGCTCAAGCCACACGTGGCTGAACAGCCACTCCCGATCAGGAAATCTCTTAGCAAAACCTCCACTTCTTTCATCGTGGCAACGGTCGCGTCAGCGACCGTTTGCCGGACCAAATCATCAAACTGCGGGTTCACCGCGTTCTGACACCCGTGGCAGTGTTGGAACTGTAAAAACTTAAAGTTTCCTTTGGGTGCAACATAAGACCGTGTGGTGGTAGGGATGAGGCCACAGCCAGCCTGAGTAGCAGGCGCAAGAGACAGGGCCGCACGGGCTGTCTCAAGCGAGGAGGAGGGGTTGGAGTCGAACCGAACAGGGGACGACATCCTCGAAGGGGGGGGAGAATCCGTGGAGGAGGAGGCGGTCGAAGACGCCATCCTCGCCCAAACTACACTCAGTGATTACCGGGACCAGGCCACGGATATCTCATACTGAAGTATCTTCTAAGCGAGAACAACAACTTCTAACCGACCGCCCGAAACGAAAAACACAAACAAGTAACAGCAGATGAAGTATTTATCGCGAGCGAAATCAGGTAAAGTATTGGGTGTGCTCACTTCCGACATGGAGTGCAAGAAGTAGGAAAAGTACTTAGAACAAAGCGTGAAGAACCTTTCTTCCTCGGCCGCATCGGCCTCCTTATATAGTATTCTTCCGGCCTTTAGTCATGTGACCTAAAGTGGTCACATGTGCGAAACCAAATCATAACAAACTAGTCATATGACTCAACTGAGTCATATGCACAAAACCCATGACCTCATAATGAGGTCATGTGCGAAACATAAATCATATGCGCAAGGCTTACCTGTAAGGCACACTCGCAAGGCATACTCGTCAAGTGCATGTCCCATGACTCATACTTGAGCCATGTGCGAAAGTATCACAAATCCCACACATAACAAATCATATAACCCGAATAGGTCATATCCGCGAAACAATAACATACCTGTGACTCATAACTATGCGTCACGTGAAAACCCTTTCCTCGTTAAGCCATGTTTGTGACAATGTCATCCCCCGTTTTGTTTGACTCCAACCACTCCTCCTCGCTTCAGCCTACCAGTATGGACTTGTCTCTTGTACCTGACTCTGAGGCTGACCATGGCCTTATTCCTACAACTACATGGTCCTCCATCATATCTATAAGAAACTTTAGTTTCCTACAGTTTCACTCCTATCAGTAGTATGAGAATGCGGTTAACCTGCAGTTTGATAAGCTGATTCGGCAACAGTCACTAACGTGATGGTAGCTATAATGAAAGAAGTAGAGGTTTTGGAGTGTGGCTTCCTGATAGGGAGAGGATATTCAGCCACATGTGGTTTAAACAAAGACTCAACCACAGAACTCTTTGTTCAATTCAACTCTGATCATGTCTCGGAATATTCTCCAGCCCCTATACCCTCCCTCCTAAAGATCTTCAGGCTATCATCTCTGAGTCCTCCTTCCCTCCAGCTAAGACAACTGAACTACCACTATGGTTGAAGCCAGCTATTTGTCCTCTACCACTCTTAGTGCTAGGCCTATCTAAAGCAAGATGCCCAGTTTCCTCTGTCTATGCTCTATTCGTGGAACAGGCTTGTCTACCACCTCATTTCTGACTGGGATGTCATCTAGCCAAAGGGCTCTTTACAATATCCCCAAGTTTTAGCTGCATAACGACAAGGATGAGGACTATAACCCTCCTGCTACTAGAATGCGGTGCTATACGCGGTCAGTATCTAGTGCCAAATGATCTGCTACCCCTCTCCATGGCTCGCAGGTTTTAAGATCAAATATCAATGTCGATGAAGGGTGGAAAAAACTAATCATTCCTGTTCTCTCTGGCCTGCCCCTAGATGCTTATCATGGGTGCTTGGCCATTCCTCACCCTGTAGTACTCTCGTCAACAATTTGAGCCCACACCCCCTTCTCCATCCCCCCTGTATTAGGAATACTAAGATCCAATACCTTGGAGTCACTCTAAATAGGGTAACTTCATCCAAAATCAAAATTTCTAGTTTCCATTACCCCCCTCTGGCTCCTTTATGGGGACGCACGTCATTATACATATCAATCTCAGTTGCATCCTGTGACTATAATACCACAGAATTGAAGGTGTAAGAATAACACTGTATATGTCACCGCCGTCCGTTTGACCAGATCTTGTTCACTGGATATATGAGAAAGGACTTTTGGCTAGGTCTGAGAAATGGAATGGAGTAAATCCGTCAGCTGCCCAGAAGGTTACCAGGCTTCAAATATGTAATATCTTTAGTACGGACCTTAGGTAATGGGACATTTTTGTACAAAGAGATGGCATTGAACAGTAAATGATTTCAGTTAAAGACCAATACATTCACATCTACCTTACAATATCCAGCAGGGTCTAGAACTCTGAGTGATACTACCATAAAAGCCATTGGACTTCACAGAGTGTTGCAACTAGGTTTTGGAATAGGTTGTAGTTACAGGAATAACTTCCAAAACTACAACTGTGATTGAAATCCTATGATCCAGAGCAATCAAGGGTAGCCAACCGAGGGAATATTAGTCAATTTGGTGGAATAGCTTTTTGCAAATTAGTAGAAAGTCCTCCAGAAAACACCTATGGGTTGGGTAAGGAGTTATGAAGGGTTAAAGTCAGACGACATAAAATGGTTATGATTATGACTATGTTCACAGATGCAACCTACAGATGAAACTGATCCTTTTATCAATAATGGAGACAATTGGGGCCAACTCAGTTTGACTTGAGAACTAAGCTACAAGTCTAAAGACTCTAATGATCAGATAATTACTATTGAGAATAGTATGGTTTTGAGTTAGTTATATCATAATTGCAAAAGAGGGTGTGGTGATTTTCAGGGTCTTCAGGTATTCACACCTTTCAAGAATACCTGATGTTGTAAGTTATAATCAGAAAGGTATATAGTTGTATAATAAATAGATGTAGTCTACGAACACTCAGATGCAGAATATAAATATTGAAGTACCTCCCAAGCTTTAGACATCATCAAGCATCAGACAAGAGACCTTATCAATATAATATTGTTTTACTATTCTATCTTACTTTGCAGAATTTACTTTGCTCTTAGTAGTCATAAATGAAACTAGTAAACTCGAGCCTTTCCAGACAATCTCTGTCTACAGAAACAAGTCTTGATTGGTCCAGACAATTCTGAAGTCTATCAGATTGTCTCCTCTTAACATCCTGATAACCCAGGATGTCGTCTCTACCTCTGAGGTGTTAGCCAAAGATACACACATGGGAATGGATGATGGACATAACTCTGAGACAACAGGTTTAGGTGACAGTCTACCTGCCCTTTTACTGGTAATAGCTTCATCACTCCTGGCTCTTGATAAATGTTGGACATTCTCTCCTGCCAGGTACATAGAGGGATCTCTGGGGATCCCATGTGACAGCTAGACCCTAGTGGAGGTACAACTCCCGGATACTGAGCCTGTTAGGTGGAGACAATCTGATAGACTTCAGAATTGTCTAGGCCAATTGAAATTCGTTCTGTAGTCGGAGATTGGCTAGGAAGGCTCAGGTTCACTCTTTTCGTTTTTGACTACTAAGAGTAAAGTAAATTCGGTATAGTAAAATAGAATTGTAAAAACAATATTATATTTTTATGGTCTCTTCTCCATTGCTTGATAATGTCTAAAGCTTAGGAGGTACTTCAATATTTATATTCTGCATCTGAGTGTTTGCAGACTACATCTATTTATCATACCACTATGTATGTTTCTGATTATAACTCATAACGTTGGGTATTCTTGAAAGGTGCGAACACTTAGAGACCCTGAAAAGTACCACACCCTCCTTACTAATTATGATATAATATCATGAATGTGGCTTGGTGAGGAAAAGGCTTTCACATGACACAAGGTGATGAGTCACAGGTATGTTATTATTTCACACATATAACTCATTTGAGTCAGATGATTTGTTAGGTGTGGGATTTGTGATGCTTTTGCACATGGCCCAAATGTGAGTTATGGGATGTGTGCCTGATAAGTATGCCTTGCGAGGATGCCTGGCAGGTATGCCTTGCGAGGATGCCTGGCAGGTATGCCTTGCGAGGATGCCTGGCAGGTATGCCTTGCGCATATGATTTATGTTTTGTACATGACCTCATCGCGAGGTCATGGGTTTCAGGCATATGACTTAGTCGAGTCATATGATTTGGTTATTGTATTATGATTGGTTTAAGAGTTTTTGCACATGACCTCGCTATGAGGTCATGGGTTTTGAGCATGTGACCACTTTGGTCACATGACTAGTTTGTTATGATTTGGGTTTGCACATGTAACCACTTTGGATCACATGACTACGGGCTGGAAGAATACTATATAAGGAGGCTGATGCGGCTGAGGAGAATAGGTTCTTCATGCTTTGTTCTAACTACTTTTCCTCGTCGTTGCTGTCGCTTCGCTCCGAGTGATTCTCTCACACCCAGATTGGGCCTTGATGCCTCAGATTCTGGAGGAGATATCTGAGTTCACTCAGTAGTTCCTGGAGTCTTTAGTGTTGAGGTTTGCTAGGAGTTGCGTAGCAGATTACTTGTTTGCTACTCGTTTTATTGCCTGATAGCTTCTCACGATGCTGTTACTTCGAGCTCTTCATCACAGCCGCTTATGAGCCCCTTTCAGTAAAATGTCTTGGGCTTCCAGTCTAGCGTCTACTCACAGATTTCGTGTTCGATTGGAGGGAATTGAACATTGGGTTTAGGGAAATCACCTGTGTCATTCTTTGGACCAGCTCATGTTTCTTGTTGGGTTTTAATGGAGTCCTTTGTTCTCACAATACAAAGTTCCCTTAGATTAGACTGATGACCTTCCCAAGTTTAACTCTTTGTACTGGCCGCATTATTCCTCAGGTGGCAGGGCGGTACCCGCCCGGCCCCTCCTTGTTACATTATGTTTCTATAGTCGGAATCCTACGATGTTGTTTATCACCGTTCCCTTGGAAGTTTGTTCTTGCGGTATTTATGCTGGTTGAGTCAGGCGTCTCCTCCTCCCCTCGGTGGGGATGGCTTTGACCCTGAAAACTCTTACCCCCTGGTGTGGTTATTGTTGCTGCCTGGGGTGGTGTGGGATGATTGGCTGCTAGACACTCGCGTTGTCTGTGAGTTTGAGTGGTTCGGTTGCGAATTGTAGTTGGTGGCTTCACCCATTGCAAGTGGGGCCTATCTTCTGTTTGTCTATTCCAGTTCGTGCACCCTCCCCCTTCATGACGTGTCGGTTGGGAGTGCCTCTTGTCCGCTGTTCGGTCTGTGTCTGTTGCCAGACCTGTGGGGCTGGCTTTGGCCAGCTCTGCTTACTCTTTCCTGGCTCAGTTGGACTTCGGTTCGGCTGGGTTGGATGGTGTGGCTGGTGCTGGTACCTTCAGGTATTGGTACTGCCTCCTTTGTGGCTCCCAGCTGTGGCTGGTAGGTCTCCCACAGCTATATGATGTTGGGAGTTGGGGCTCTATTAGTGCGGCCAAGACTAGTGGCTGCCTGGTGGGGCTAGGTATAGGCTGTCCTGTGGCTATTAGATGGTTGATCTGTCTGAGGGGCTGGGGGGCTAGATGGGCTCTATGGTGTCTGGCATATAGGGCTTGGGGGGGGCTGATTGGAGGGGAGAAGCACCTGCGAGCACCGGTCGGGCCTGTGTCAGGTTGGGCGAGGTCTAATTAAGTGTTTCCAGTCCAGCTTGAGCTGTTGGGTGAAGCTGCTGAGTGCTGCAAAGCTCCCCGAGGGACCGGCTGGCTGATGGCCACCTGTGCGAATAGTGGATTACGACCACCTGGTTGGACTGGTTTGGGCGTTGTGCACTGGGCTTTGTGGGGTTTGATTGGTTTCTTTGATTTGGCCATGGGTTTGGCAGGAGAAGGCATGGTAAAATAGGTTGGAAATAGGCCCCACTGACCATTTTGGTCTGTTACTACCTCTATGTATTTCCTATATTTATGATGGTTTTATTTGGAGGATAGGCAGCAGGTACAGGTCCTCCTTACCGGTACGCTCCTCAGAGGCAACCGGTAAAGTGGGTTTATAGGGTTGACGGCCTGGCATGCAGGTGCGAGAGGTAGACATGTTTGTTACCTCCTCCCTGCTATTGTATCGCCTGTAGGTTTAGTTTGTGTGTTTTGTTTTGTTTTCTACTGTGGTAGAGGTATTATGGGACTTTATTTATACCAAATGGTAATGATTTTATGTTTGTTAGACGAGGAACCTAGTCGGGTCAGTCTTTTGCTCGGCTTTAGCTATGGTTAGTGCTGGTTGGCTTCATACCAGAGGGGCTACGCACTTGGACCAGAGCAGGCGCTGAGTTGTTTGATGGTCTTGTAATTAGTTCTCGTGTGGGCATGACTTGGGGATGGCTGGTGCGGGGCCGTAGACTTAGTTAACTTAGGATTAGTGGTATAGCGGTTAGCAGTATCCCTGTGCCGGCGGGGGCTCGTCGTATGCCAGTGTTGGCGGTACCAGTTTAAATAAAATTAGATTGAATTCTAAGTACTTTTCCTACTTATTACATTAATGAATATAAAACACCATTACGATCTTTATCTTTATTGCAACGTTATCATTACACTGAGGAGAGCTCTTCATGAAGAAGAGTTAAAGAAAGCTTATAATAGGCGTTCCCGATAGAAGACGCAGGTCTTGTACTATCAGTAACGTAGGCAGAGGCCTAGTGCTATCGTAAGACTAAGGAAAGAAACAGAAGAAGAGAAGTATTGTTCCCCATCGCTAAGAACTAACTATCCAAGATGGGATCGTTATATTACAAATTGTCACCTAGTGCGACACCAAATGATACAAGACGGTATCTTGCGATCCATATAGGGAAGGAGATATCGACATCGAAGATCAAAACCTTAACCTAGGAGGATTCAGTGACGCCTTAGATCATGTTTCAGCAGAGCCCTCAAGGGCAGTAAGCCCAGTAACCCCAGAGAAAGGATCACCAATCGATAGTTCTCCTGCAGGAACTTCACGACAAGAGAGAATATCGGGATCAGCAGTACTATAGCCACCAGCCCCAGCTGCCCCCGTACTAGGTACTAGTATACTTGGAATGACTGAGAGTCAATTTTAGGCATTTCTAGTAGTAATATGAAATACAGGATAAGGAAATATCCAGTGACCGAAAGCAAAAGAACTCAACACATATGAAGAAGTTGAAGATAAGTTACAAATATTCCTGGCACAATGCGAAGGGTATTTTGCCGTTAAGGGATATGGAGAACACCACGATGAGATCAAGATTCCATATGTGGAATCTTTACTAAAAGGACTCAAGGGACAATGGATCATGCCCTTCCAAGATGGAAGCAAGCAAAGGGAATGGGTCACATACAAGGAGTTCAAAGCGATACTCTTTGAACAATTCAGAGATCCTAACGCCAAAGAGACAGCAAGATGAAAGCTGGAGAAACTCCAACAAGGAAAACTGACCCTTTTGGCATACTGGAATGAATACTGACTATTGGAATATGAGGCAGAGTTTGATGATGCTACTCTCGAAATCATCCTCCTGAGAAACTACAGTGCAAGACTCCAAGAAGCATGGGCAATCTCCAACTCACATTGCACCATAGCAGAATGATTTGCAAGATGGGCCATCGATAAGGAGATTAAGCTAAATATGGTTCGAAACAACTTAGAAAACACTATAGTACACAGGGTGTCCCAATCATCCAGGAACATGGACAGAACCTTCAAACCACAAGCAGCTCGAGGTGAAAGTTGAGCATTACCACTAGGCGAGCCAATGGAGTTGGACAAATTAAGGGCAGGACCTGCTCTGAACTGGTCTAAGGAAGAATATGCTAGAAGAATGAACAGGAAACTCTGCTTAAGGTGTGGAAAAGCAGGACATCAGATACGAGAATGCAGAAGCCGACCCGACAGTGGATACCAAGGCACTAGAGCTGCTGGAAATAATCGCTTCCAAACTCAAAAGAGGAGCAATATTGGCGAAATAATCGCAGAAGATATCCCTGCAGAAAATGATGAGGATCCCCAGTAAACGGTGGTCTGGGAGACCCAAGATGAGGACCTGGAAACCCTATCAAGTTAGCGAACTATTATATGGCACTACACATGCAAAGAGGGAAAGAAGACTGAGATTACATAATGATCAACACGAAGATACATAACGAAAAAGACGAAGAAACAACAATGTATGTAATGCTCGACTTCGCAGCTACCGAAGATTTCATTGACAAGGAAATATGCGACAAATATGGCCTTCACACCAAAAAAGCGAAGAAAGCGAGACAAGTCTACCTAGCAGATAGAAAGCTAAGTGCAATGGGTCCTATAATCCAGATGGCGACAGTACCTATGGACATTGACAGCCATAGGGAAACAGTAACCTTTCATGTAGCAGATCTCAAGAACCATGAGATAGTCCTTAGGATGCCATGGTTGCGAAAACATAATCTAACAATCGATTGAAACTAGAATAAGATGACCATTACAAGTGAACTATGCACGACACGATGTCTCAACAGTTCACCTGTGGTCTACTCAACACCGGTAAGAGAAGCTGAAGAAGAAACTTTGCATGTAAAGTTCGCCGAGATATGGCAAGATAAGAGAGTCCAGATACAAAAACTGGACCAAGAGGCAAAAGTGCCTACCAAGGGTTCCAAAGAGGCAGCAGGACACGACCTGTATGCCAACGAAGGAATTAAGATACCTGCCAATGGGCAGGCAATGATAGCGACAGGAATAGCCATCAGACTACCAGAAGGTGCCTATGGACGGATAGCACCCTGCAGTGGTCTAGCAGTCAAACATCGACTCATGACCATGGCAGGGGAGATCGACGTCGACTATACAGTTGAAATCAAAGTAGTCCAGGCCAGCCTGGCTCAAGAGGACTACGAAGTCCAAAAAGGCAATCGAATCGCACAGTTGATCATCTAAAAAATCAACAAAGAGGATCTGCACGAAGTAGATCAACTGGAAGAAACTACAAGAGAAGACAAGAGATTTGGAAGCACGGACCAAAAATAGCACGATACAAGAAAAAGAATCGAAATCAAAGAGATCACAGCACAAGCCTTCGGACAGTACTATCGAAGAGGAGATACAACAGGAATTCTCAAATAGAAATACGAAGTCGAAAAAGCGGTCCTCGTGAAAATCAACATCAGCATGGAACTAGTAATCCAAGACAAGAAATACCAAAGCAAAAAGTGATGGAAAGAATTGATTCCAAAAGAATATCATAAGTTCACGAATCTATTCCAAGAAGAAGAAGCTACAGGGCTACCACCCTGAAGATCAGGAATTGACCATGAAATTTAGCGGGATAAAGACAAGAAAACAGGAAAAATAAAAGAGATCCCTTATAAGAAGTTATACCTACTAGGAGAAGCAGAGCTCGAAGAACTCAGGAAGTACATCGAGCAAAACCTAAAGTGAGGATGGATCAGAGACTCCTTCGCATCAGGAAGATCTCCAATACGATTCGTCAAAAAGAAAGATGGAAATATGAGACTCTGTGTAGACTACAGAGCCCTCAATTCAGTTACAAAGAAAAATCGATATCCACTAATCTTAATTGGAGAGGCACTGGATAGACTACGGTCAGCAAAATACTTCACCAAGCTCGACATCAAGAATGCATACTACAATATATGTATCAAGGCAGGAGATGAATGGAAGACTACATTCGCCTCAAAATACGGAATGTTCGAATACTTGGTTATGCCTTTCGGACTAACTAATTCACCGGCTTCATTCCAAAGATAGATTAACAAGACACTCAATAAATACCTCGACATATACTGCATCATATACTTGGACGACATACTCATCTGCTCGGAAAATATGCAACAACACTAGAAGGATATTAGCAATATCATGGCCATAATACAAGGATCAGGAATGAAGATCAAATACACAAAATGAGAATTCTATAAAGAAGAAATGGAATATCTTAGATTTATCATCAATCGAAGCAGGGTTATGGTCAACCCAGTCAAAACGGCAGCAATATGGGATTGGGCCAAACGAAACAACAAAACAGATGTTCAATGCTTTATGAGATTCTGCAACTATTATCGAAGGTTTAGAGAGGGATTTAGCAAGCTTGCAAAACCACTCTATAACCTAACAAAGAAGGATAAGAAATGGGAATGGGGAGAAACAGGACAGAAAGCATATGATGCAATACGAACGCATCTAACATTGGCACCCATATTGGTTTATTTTGACCCAATCTGAAGGACAATAATCAAAACAGACGTCTTAAACTATGTGTGCTCAGGCATACTATCGCAACAATACGAACATGGAAAATGGAGGCCAGTGTCTTACCCATCCCAGACAATGACCCCCGCAGAGTGCAACTACGACATTGTGAACAAAGATCTATTAGCGATAGTTCAAGCATTAAAGGAATGGAGGAGATATGTTCTGAACAACAACCATCCAGTTCGAGTTCTAACTGACTATAAGAATCTGGTCCCGTTCATGACTATGAAAGAACTGAACGACCGCCAGATAAGGTGGATGGAACACCTCAGCAAATACAACTTCAAAAGCGAATACCGACCAGGCAAAGAGAGCAGAAAGCCAGATGCTCTCACAAGGATTGCAAGCGACAAACCACAACAAAAGAAGACGAAAGAATCAAATAAAAAACATGAACACTATTACCAAAAACCTACTTCGAGGTAATGGAGGTTATCCAATTCTCATCAACAGAGAAAAGAGAAATTGAGATGGCAAATGAAAGGGACAAAACAATTCAGGTAATAAGAGAAGCGTGGAAGGAAGGAAAAATGGAGATGAAAGGAATTACTCTAGGTTTATGCCAATGGGAGGATGGAAACATGTGGTACGACAGAAAACAATGGATTCCGGAAAAAGAAGAGATAAGGACAGACATCATACAACAACACCATGATATCCGAAGGACAGGACATGGAGGAATGGCTAAAATCACGGAATTCATCATGAGGTCATTCTATTGGCCAGGACTGCATGAAGATGTCAAACGATATGTCAAAAACTGTGACATATACCAAAGGACAAAAATGGCTAAACACTCACTATATGGATTACTAAAATCGAACGAAGTTCCCGAATGACTATGGGAAACAATTACAATGGATTTCATCACAGACCTACCGGCATTGGAAAATTGTGATAGCATCCTGGTCGTGGTAGATTGTCTGACCAAAATGAGTCATTTCATTCCGGTTAGAAAAGATATCGACACAAGGGATTTTATACAAACATTCTTCTGAGAGGTCTTCCGACTTCTCAGCCTCCTAAAGAATATCATAACCGACCGAGGAACACTATTCATATCAGGACAATGGAAGAAAGTAACTGGAAAAATGGTGATACAAAACAGGCTGAGTACAGCATTTTACCCCCAAACGGACGGACAAACGGAACGTGTAAACACGATACTCAAACAATATTTACAGGCCTATATCAATTACCAACAAGATGATTGGTACAAACTGCTATCAATGGCTGAATTCCCATACAACAATGGAAAGCAAGAAATGATCAGGACGACACCCTTCTTCACGAATTATGGACAACATCCACAAAGTCAGATCACATATCATATGATTAATGGTATAATACCAGACAAAACAGATATGGGAAAACTACACGAGGCATTACAATACGAAATGAGTCAAGCACAACAATGGCAAAAAGAACAATATGATAAGCACCGAAGACCAGATCCGAACATACAACCGGGAGATATGGTATGGCTAATACCACGCAATATCCATATGACATGACCATCAAAGAAATTGGACTACAAGAAAATCAGACCATTCAGGATAGTGGAAAGGGTGGGCAGCTGAGCTCATAAACTCGTCCTTTTACTCTCGATGCGAATACACAATACATTTCACATCTCACTCCTCGTATTACACAATACCAACAAGTTTCCCTGACAAACAATTATTCCTCCTTCTCCAATTGAACTCGACGGAGAACCAGAATACGAGCTCGACGAAATAGTCGATTCTTGCTTCTTCCACGGTCACCTCTAATACCGAGCCATGTGGACGGGATATTAGCCCGAACACGATGAAACTTGGTACTTCGTATAAAACTTTGAACATGCACAAAATGCTCTCTCAACATTCCACCCGCGATACCCAGGCAAGCCCAGTCCAGGTAACGATCATATTCCACCAAGGCAAAGGTGAGGGAAATCCTCCTATGCCATTAAAACTTCACAAGGGCTAGAGCGATAGCTCCCGCTCAACCACACTGACCAGCCCAGAATTATACTCATTCATAGGGCTAACTGAGAAAGAACTCAGGAAAAGGGAAAAACAAGCACAGCATAACACCATGTCATGGACGGTATGCTATGACAATTGATGTCCCACAAACTACGGAGACAAGGAAGGCTCGAGATGGTTCCTGAGAGAATACCAAAAGTTCGGTCCACTCCTGGACCAAGCCCTAAAGCACTGGAAACACTGCTTCCACAACAAGTGCAAAATGTACAGGATATAGAAAATCTCTGCGAGATACTATCTGCAGAAGGATGGGACAAAGAAAGGGTTAGAAGGAAAAGATGCCATGGTATGGCAGAGAGCTATGGCCTCATGAATAAGGCCCAGGGAGGGGAGAACCCAAAACTGATCGACGGAAAGGGAACTGGATAGCAGGAGCCTATATAGGCAAATCCAAGGACTATAGGAACAATATGGGCAGGCCGAAGCCACAATTTCGGCAAACAACAAAACGATCACGGAGCTACAACAGCTGAACGATGTTCCAAGACACACGATCGAGATGGCGAACCTCACCTTGGAAATGGTGAGGGTAAGATGGAGGGATGCGGAAGACAAGTGCAATATGCTTCAGAGGTCCAGACACTCAGCAGGATGTGAACTATTGAAGCTTGGGAAAGAGCCTGATAGGACTCAGGCTTAGGGGGAGAGGAGTTAATGTCACAAATGTGGTTTGGCGAGGAAAAGGTTTTCACATAATACATGGTTATGAGTCACCGATATGTTATTGTTTCACACATATAACTCATTCAAGTCATATGATATGTTATGTGTGGGATTTGTGATACTTTCGCACATGGCTTAAATATGAGTCATGGGATGTGCACCTGATAAGTATGCCTTGCAAGTATTCCTTACAGGTATGCCTTGCGCATATGATTTATGTTTCGCACATGACCTCATTATGAGGTCATGGGTTTCACACATATGACTCAGTCGAGTCATAAGACTTGGTTATTGTATTATGATTAGTTTATAAGTTTTTGCATATGACCTCGCTATGAGGTCATGGGTTTTGAGCATATGACCACTTTGGTCACAAGACTAGTTTGTTATGATTTGTTTTTGCACATGTGAGCACTTCGGGTCACATGACTATGGGCGGAAAGAATACTATATAAGGAGGCCGATATGGCCGAGGAGGATAGGTTCTTCAAACTTTATTCTAAGAACTTTTCCTCGTCCTTGCCATCGCTGCACCCAGAGTGTTTCTTTCGCACCTATGATGGGCCTTGGTGCCTTAGATTCTGGGGGAGATATCTGAGTTCGCTCAGTAGTTCCAGGGGTTCTTGGTAATGAGGTCTGTTAGGCGTTCTGTGGCAGATTACTTGTTTGCTTCTCATTTCGTTGCTTGCTGGTTATCTCATGAGACTTGCACTTCGAGCTACTCATCACAGTCGCTTACAAGCCCTTTTCCGTAAAATGCCTTTGGCTTCCTGTCTATTGTCTACTCACAGGTTTCGCCTTCGATTGGAGGGATTCAACTTTGTATTTGGGGGGATCACTGTGTCATTCTTTTGGCCAGCTCATGTTTCTTGTAGGGTTTTAACGGAGTCCTTAGTTCTCACGATACAAAGCTTCCTTCGGTTAGACTGACGACCTTCCCAAGTTCAACTCATCGTACCGGCCACATCATTCCTCGGGTGGCAGGGCTGTACCCGTCCTGCCCCTCCTTGTTACATTACATTTCAATGGTCGGAATCCTACCATGTTGTTTATCACCATTCCCTTGGAAGTTTGTTCTTGCAGCATTTACGCTGGTTCAGTCAGGCGTCTCCTCCTTGCCTTGGGGGGGATAGCTTTGACCCTGAAAACTCTTACCCCTGGTGTGGGTATTGTTGCTGCCTGGGGTGGTGTGGGATGATTGGCTGCTAGACACTCGCATTGTCTGTGAGTTTGGGTGGTTCGGTTACGAATGGTAGTTGGCAGCTTCACCCATTGCAAGTGGGGCCTACCTTCTGTTTGTCTGCTCCTGTTCGTGCACCCTCTCCCTTCACGACACGTCGGTTGTGGGTGCCTCTTACTCATTGTTCGGTATGTGCCTGTTGCTGGACCTGTGGGGCTGGCTTTGGCTGGCTCTGCTTACTCTTTCCTGGCTCAGTTGGACTTCGGTTTGGCTGGGTTGAATGGTGTGGCTGGTGCCAGTAGCTTCAGGTGTTGGTACTACCTCCTTTGTGGCTCCCAGCTGTGGCTGGTAGGTCCTCATCAGCTATACGATGTTGGGGGTTGGAGCTCTGTTAGCGCAGCCAAAACCAGTGGCTGCCTTGTGGGGCTAGGTGTAGGCTGTCCTGTAGCTATCGGATGGTTGATCTGTCTGAGAGGCTGGGGGGCTGGATGGACTTTGTGGCGTCTGGTGTGTGGGGCTTGGGGAGGCTGATTGGAGGGGGAGAGGTACCGGTGAGTACCGGTTGGGCCTGTGTCAGGTTGGGTGAGGTCTAATTAAGTGTTTCCAGTTCGACTTAGGCTGTTGGGTAAAGCTGCTGAGTGCTGCAAAGCTCCCCAAGGGACCAGCTGACTGATGGCCACCTGTGCAAATAGTGGGTTGCGACCACCTGGTTGGACTTGTTTGGGTCTTGTGCGTTGGACTTTGCGGTGTTTGTTTGATTTCTTTGGTTTGGCTATGGGTCTGGCAGGAGAAGGCATGGTAAAATGGGTCGGAAATAGGTCCCACTGACCGTCTTGGTCTGTTACTACCTCTATGTATTTCCTATGTTTATGATGTTTTGTTTGGGGAATAGGCAGTGAGTACAGGTCCTCCTCACCAGTATGTTTTTTGGAGGTCACTGGCAAAGTGAGTTCATAGGGTCGACAGCCTGGCATGCAGGTACAAGAGGTGGACATGTTGGTTGCCTCCTCCCTGCCATTGTGCCGCCTGTAGGTTTAATTTGTGTGTTTATTGGTTTTCTATTGTGGAGGAGGTTTTGCGGGATGGTTTTCAGACCGAGTGGTAGTGATTTATATTTGTTGGATGAGGAACCTGGTCAGGTTGGTCTCTTGCTCTGCTTCGGCTACACTTAATACTGGTTGGCTTCATACCAGAGGGGCTACAGACTTGGACCGGAGTGGGTGATGGGTTGTTTGATGGTCTTGTAATTAGTTCTCGTGTGGGCATGACTCGGGGATGGCAGGTGTGGGGCTGTAGACCTAGTTAGCTTAGGATTAGTAGTATACTGGTTAGTGGTATCCCTGTGCCAGTGGGGGCTCATCATATGCGAGTGTTGGCGGTACCAGTTTAAATAAAATTAGATTGAATTCTAAGTACTTTTCCTACTTATTACTTTAACAAATATAAAACACTTTTACATTCTTTATCTTTATTGCAACGTTATCATTACACCGAGGAGAGCTCTTCACGAAGAACAGTTAGAGAAAGCTTATGATAGGTATTCCCAATAGAAGACAGAGGTCTTGTACTATCAGTAACGTAGGCAGAGGACTAGTGATATCGTAAGACTAAGGAAAGAAACAGAAGAAGAGAAGTATCGTTCCCCGTCGCCAAGGACTAACTATCCAAGGAGGTATCGTTACATATAACTAACCTGGAACCATACTGTTCCCAATAGTAGTTATTCGATCTTTAATGTCTTTAGACCTGCAGCCTAATTCTCAAGTTGAACTGAGCTTGCTCCAATTGTCTTTGTTATTGATAAAATGATAAGTTTCATCTGCGGGTTGTATCTGCGACGGTAGTCGTAATCGCAACCCTTTTTTGGTTGCCTGACTTTAAACCTCTATAACTTCTTACCTAATCTATAAATATCTTCCAGAAGACTTCCTACTAACTTGCAGAAAGCTATTCTACTGGGTTGACAATTATTTCCTCTGTCAGCAACCCTTGGTTGCTTTGTGTAACAAGATTTCAATTTGTTGTAATATGGGAAGTTGTCTTCATAACTACAACATGTTCCGAAACCTGGTTGCAACACTCTGTGATGTCTAATAACTTCTATAGTAGTGTTTCTCAGACTTTTAAACTCTTCTAAACATTGTAGGGTGGGTGTGAATGTATTGGCCTCTTGCTGAGATCCTTCACCATTCAATACCATCTCTTTGTGCAAAAACATCCCATTACCTATGGCATATGCCAAAGGCATCACATCTTTGAAGTCCAGTAACGTTCTCAATAGTTGACGGATTTACTCCATTCCACTTCTCAGACCTAGCTGAGCGTCCCTTCACATATATCCCGTAGGCAGAATCCGGTTGAACAAATCGTAGTGGCATAAATGGGGTTATTCTGACACCTTCAATTCTGTAGAATTATAGTCACAGGACGCAACTGAGATTAATATGTATGATGACGTGTGGGCCCTGTAAGGAGACCAGAGGGGGGTATTGGAAAGCAGAGATTCTGATTCCAGGTGAGGTTACCCTACTTAGGATGAATCTTGGGTATCGGATCCCAGTATTCCTAACAGAGCCAGAGAGTACCGACACTACCCTAACCTAAGTAGACTTGGTTATAGTGGATGTTTGTAACATGTTGGATACAAGTAGGACCCCCTTCCTCAGACCCTACTCAGAAGCTATAATTGGGTCCATGTTAGAAAGCCTGGACGATATCCGCTCTGGCAATACTTAATTCCTCCTCTTCTCAGAATCTAGGTTGATTGAGGATGACACATTCTATGATATTAGTACTTAGATGAACCAAGGCTCTGCATTTGGCAATGAAAAATCAGATGGTGGGGTGAACTACTGGGAATAGATTCACTGGTTGAAACAGGTGGTTAAGCCACTAAGGATATTGTTGGGAATCAAGGGGAAGAGATAGAGACCCTACTGGGTAAGTTGTACTCCTGTTGTTGTCCCCCTCCTGCTGTGCCCTAAAGTACACCAACTGTATTTTCGGAGGTAGAGCCACCCCCTGTCCCCTCTAAGAGAAATGAGACTGCTGCGGCAGCTCCTACTACAAAAGCCTCCTTTACTGAGGTAGTGAAACAAATGGCCTACGTATCTAAACTCCTTGCCGTGCTGCAGAAATGAGCACCTCCTACCTGCTCCATATCAGCAGCCTCCTCCTACCAGTCTAGTAGTGGTAGCTCTTCCAGTGATGGGGGGGTGGTCCTGTGTGTGGCTTGTGGTAGTAAAGACAAGTCTGTCTACTTGAAAAAGGAGAGTAGAGAAGGGAAGAAAAAGAAGGAAGTAAGAAGATATGGTAGATGCCTGAGTGGTACTGCCAGAAGGAGAAGAAAGGCTGCCAGGGAATTTGGGAGCTAGAAAGAATTGGCAATCCTAGCCAAGACTCAGGGGAAGAATAGTGACAAATGAGAATTGGTCCCCGTAACCACCACTCCTATTGCCCTATCAGTCCTGTCTGGCCCCACTACCACTGTTAATGTTAAGATAGCTATGGCTCCTGCACGACAAGGGTACAGTCAAGTTTCAAAGGGGGGGCCTCTGAACTAGCTCAATTTGGTACCCATACTACTGCCATCATTGCCAACCTCAGGTACTAAGGGGAGGCATATTACTATGCATTTTGCTACCCACAAGGAGATGGCACTGCTGGAAGGTGTCACCATTGAGACGATCCTGAACTGCATCAATTTGACCTTGTCAAATTAGGGAAAGATTAGAAGGAATATACCTTACATTTGTACCAGACATATCTAGCCTGAGATCGGGTACATCTTTTTGACTCTAGAAGCACACTCTATTACAGAACTAGGAGACTGGGTCAATAAGGCTAGGCTCAAGCTATTGAGAGAATTGTCGCTCCTAGAGTTTTAGTTCTCGAGGAATCTGAAGAAGGTGAGGATTTTCTTTTTCGGTGTCCCGCTTGCTGACACAGGACGACTATCAAATTGGAGAGTTGATGGGTTGATGGGAAGCGCAGCCATTGATGGCCTCCATACTAACTTAGAGCAATCCAATACTCGGGGAGTAACCTTTTCCCAGCTCAACATTATAGGCTCTATCCAGACCATGAGACAGGCCAACACAGTTTCTTGTAGCATCCACTTTGAAGTCGAAAGGAACAAGGCAATCGAGGAATGATTAGCCAAGGGCAAGATCTGGCTGTAAGGAGGTACCTGCAACGTTTGAGTCTTTGAGGAGCACCACCCCCTTAAGGTGTATGGTAAGTGTTTGGAAACTGGCCATTTTGAGGTCACATGTGGAGCCCCCCTCACTACTGGTTCTACTTTGAAGAACACATCTTCCAATAACATATGTGCAGCAAACTCTCATGTCCTAGAGAAGTAGGCCAGTCCTACGGACATACCAGAAGGCAATGTTGGCTCTGCGGCTGGATAGATCACTTTGCAGGATATGAATGTTGTCCAGGTGTTAAGTCATCTTCCCCCTCTCCACCTTCCTCTTCTCCCAAGCAGCAGGCAGCCCTACTGGTGGAATCTGGCAAAAAGACTGGAACAACAAGGAGGACAGGCAAGAAAGAATCAGAGAAGATGTTACAGCCATACAAGATCTCTAACACCTAGACTGGTTGAGATCAGCAGTGATGAGGAAGATGAAGGTCCTTGTTACAAGTCAGACAAGACTAAGGGTAAGGAATCAGAACATTTTTCCCTTTCCTCCTCTTGGGTACTTAGAATTTTAAAAACCACCGCCACTACCAAATCTAGCCAAAAGAAAACCTTCTAGACTGTCCAGGATCAGGTTGACAGATCCCCCTTTGCCTCTGGCCCCTGCAGCCTGAGTGGATCAGTTGAGGCCCTCTTTTAATACTTATTATAATAATGGTATTAAATCTGGAAAGGAGTAGTCGAAATCAAACACTGAAATTTGTTTTGTTTTCTTTTATTGATTTGTTTTTTATTATTGAACCTCCAGTAGTTTCTGAGAGACAGTATGTACCTATAGATATTAATAGGTAGGATTTGATTTCCTTTGTTAAGGGGTCAGGTATTGAGATATTTGTTTAGTCCTATATTTGCGGGATTTTTGAAGTAGTTAGGCACAGGGAATGCAGTGCCCGCATTGGTTATTAGGAGAAGGGGGTGAAGAGGGTACTGGCAGGAGTTTACTTTCAACCTGGCTATATTAAGAGCTAGTTTGTTAAATGGTTGGACAAACTAGGAGAACTGGATATTGCATTTGGCAACTTTAATACCAGATATCAAGACTGGGACCCCAATGCAGACTACAATAATATGGGCAAACTGTAGCTGAAGCAATAGTTCACAGCTCCAGCTCATAACATGAATATGGTCCCTCAAAGGTGCTAACCTTCTGAGACATTTCCAGAATTGACCTTTGCCTGTACTGGATACTGTACATTAGACACCTGCACCTAGATACTATCGGCTGTGAGCATAGTACTCAAGCCCTCAAGTTAGCAGCTGACCTCCCTAATAATGTGATGCGTTGGAGGCTAGCTTAGAAAAAGGCAGTTTGGGAGAAGGTTGGAAAACTGTTAGATACCCAGCAAGAGGTGGAAGAGGGGAAGTTGTAGGGGGGAGTGAGACATGTGGTGGATGCACTCCCTTGGGCCTCTGTTGGCAGAGATCAGTGCAAGTGGTATACACCAGAGTTGGAGAAGATGAGGTTGAATATAGCTTGGCTACAACAGTACTCCAAGTACAAGGAGGAGTAGAAGGAGAACTACAAGTTGGTCAGATGTGGTTATCGGGCTTGCCTGTTGAGAGCCAGGTTCGAGCATATAATATCTAAGATAGCAGAGAGCTAGGACCCAGATATTTTCTGATTGGCACAAAAGCTGGAGGCTAAGCGAATGCTTTCCTCCATGTTCCACCTAGATGGATCCTATGCTACTACACACTCAGACATCAGCAACGTAATTGCACAACCATTGTCTCCTGGCGACCTCACACCCTGAGTGGATTCTACTGTTGACACAAATAGTGCTCAGGAAATAGAGATTACTCTTGTCATATCTCTCACAAATACAGGTCCAGGCAAGGATGATATTAGTTATTCCTTTTTACATTTTTAGAAACGAAGGGACAAAACAACATTACTGTGCCTTGTTAATCATAGACTACGTTATAATATTCTGGACTGGCACTAGGCTGAAGTGGTTCTTGTACCCAAGCTCAACAAACTTAAATACGACATCATCAAATCAAGGAGAATGATACATCTCCTCCCGATACTAGTGAAGGTCATGGAATGTATGGTCCTGTTAAGGCTGGATGCTTACCTTGATCAAGGGAAAACGCAGTTTGGCTCCCGCCGGAAACAATCAGTTAATGATGCCATAGCGGTAGTCTTCGAATTCCTTTGACATAGCGAAGGCTACAAGCGGCTGATCCTGTCACTGGATATCGCAGAGAGGTTTGATAATCTTGATATTGCCCTCCTGTCCAACTTTTTTTGATAGCTCTCGGGTGCCCCTCGAACCTGTATCAGTGGGTTCAGAGGTGAACATATTGTCAATTGATTTGCTTTCATTTCAATTGCTATATTTCCTGGATTTACCACATTAGCACAAAGGTACCTCAGAGCTCACCTCTCTCTCTCTTCCTCTTTGGCGCTTATGTGGCAGATATATTCACACTACAAATACAATACTCTCTGGGTGTTTATCACCTGGTGGTCCCTTACGTCGATGACAAGATCATCATAGTAGCGGCAGAGTCTTGTAACACTCTCCAATACCAAGTAGGAGAGTTATTCGCAGATTTTGATCACATAGTCAGGGCTAGGAGAATGAGGTTTAGTGCCCTCAAGACTTAGTAGATCAGGTTTGGAGATAGGGTGTTGGAAGGTATAGAATTGTTGGAAGAGGTAGTTTTACCTTCTGAGGATTTGCATATTCTTGTGTATAGGTTTAATGTATTTTTTAACTTTTCTTCTCATGTAAGGTATTGGTTAGAATGAGGATTGGGTGTAAGAAGGAGAATTTTGGCATTGGGAAGGAGGTTTGGGAGTGTTGGAGAATTGGGAGTATAGGAGACTTACCACTTGATGCAGGCAGCCTACCTTCCAACAGTCTATTATAGACCTGAGTTTGTAACCGACCACGGGTCGTATGTGAAACAGATTTAAGTCCATGTCAATGATTACCTCTGTTCTGTGTTTCAGACCACTGTGAAACTGGCAAACAATATACTGTCAGCCGAGTTTATGACACCACCTGTTCCCATACAAGGCAGGTACTAACAACAAAGGTATTATAGTCTGTTCATCAATTACCGATACTGCGATCAACATCCTTGGTTCAGTAAGATATAGCTGGATTAGAAAGAGGAAGGTATAGTTGTACATTAGAAGACCTTGGACCAGGAACTCACCCCCGCCCTACAGTTTCGATTGAGAAAGGTAAAGCGGTAATAGTTGTACTCTACCATTTACTGTACACACACCTCTGTATGTCTTTGGATGTGGTCATATATACGAATGGGTCCAAGTCCTCTCTGGCAGCTAGTGTAGTATGAAGTATATTTGAGAAAGGGGCTCTGACTTGTGTTGACAGATCCTCAGTTCCCCTATCATAGAGCATTGTTGAATGTAAGCAGCTTGCAGTTATCTGTGCCCACCGACATGCCCAGGATATGGCCAAGAAGTATCTAGTTTATGTGTTTCTAAACTGTGTCCTGGCCCTCACTCTGGTCGGCAATATGTTTTTAGATGGTGACTCAGCTGAGCAGTGGGAAGTTATAGTGCCACTTTTTAGTAACTTTTCTCATATCAGTCTTAGTTGAATCCCTGGTCACATAGGCATCACCAGCAATGAGATAGTTGACTTGAAGGCTAAGGCCTATGTTGGACGACCTTTGCAACCTCTGCTTTGGAAAGGGATTAGCTTAGGGATCAGATATATGGCCCTCATTTGGGAGCTACAGAAGGAAGAAGTGTAGACCTGGCATGATTGGGAAGTATATGGGTACTAGGTTTGTGAGCCTAAGGTACCCTGACACTTCTGTGGTCTCACCCACATAGATTCCTTTATTTTGTTAAAGATCTGGAGTAGGACAAGCCTGGTTGGCCACAATGGGTGTGATGTGAGAAAAGATAGACACTACTGGACTGAGTGTACCCACTATGCTAGAAGGCATCTCACTAATGAAGACTTATATAAGGATTCGGCAGTTTTGCGGTAGAAATCATAGTGGGTAGATTATAGGTAGTTAGGGCTAGGTAGTTCTTGTCATGTTAAGGCAGTAGATGGGGAATTGGTCATAGCAGGTAATCCCTTTGATGGCATACTGATGGTGGAAAGGAATAGGAAGGTGGCAATGGTAAGGGATCCAACAACTTGCGCTCAGTGCAAGAAGAAACATGATGGCAGTGGATATGCTTTACCAGGAGTGGTAACCATGCTAAAGAAGTGGTTCTTCTTACCCAACCAACAACGATGTGACTGTCCCTGCAGTAGTACTACCATCTCTGCTGTGGCTACTCAGAAACGTACCTCCTTTACTAAACACTTCAAAAAGCGGCCTCAGTGTCTCCAAGTATGTCACTATTGTTTCTGGCATTCTCAGCGCTAGCAGTAAGATGAGTTAGACCTTGCAACAAGGACATCTGTACTGTTGAGATGGGCCAAGGTGAACAAGTTGTTGAAGGTACCCCTTTGCCACTTTGGTAGTTTGGTTTTGGCTGGAGGATACCTTGATCTTGGTTTATATTACAAAAAGACGGAAGGATGTTGGGATAGACTGTATGTTTCCTTTGTTGAATATGTGGGGATAGATTGTATTGGAGTCAGATAGGGATGAAGGTATAAGACAGTAGTTAGATAGCAAGGTGGGAAGACACGTAAATCTGAGGCGATACTAGCCATCATGAGTACCTGTGAGTTCACTTAAGTAGTGATTTTTGGATTTATATTTGAAAGAAGCAGTCGCGAGGCAGAATGGTCCATGGTAGTGTATTTTAAATAGTTTGTTTTTATGGGGTGCGGGGGAGACTAGTTGTATGCCAATGTTGATGGTACTGGTATAAATAAAATTAGATTGAATTCTAAGTACTTTTCCTACTTATTACTTTAATGAATATAAAATACCTTTACTCTCTTTATTACTATCATAACCTTTATTATTATTACGCTAAGAAAACTCTATACAAGATAGAGTTAGAGAAAACTTCCAATAGGCATTACAAATAGAAGACAAAGGTCTTTTACTATCAGTAATATAGGCAGAGGCCTAAGAGCTATCGTAAAGTAGAAGAAAAAGAGAGAAGAAGAGAAGTATCGATTCCTATAGCCAAGAACTAACTATGCAAAGAGGGATTATTACAGGTAGATTCTTACCCACCAATCCTCCTATGATATCATCCTACCATATACAATTAATTGCCCATGTGTCAGTATCTGTTCATCAGTTAGAAAAAGAAAAGAGAGTTACCACTTACCTGAAAACTTCAATCCTACTTGCACCTAATATTTCCACCCACCAGCCCACCTAAAATCCATCCTACTGGTTCCTGCTGCAAAATTGTTTTAGTTAGTAAATATTTTACTCATATACCTTTTCTTTGAATTATTCTTTTCTTAATATTAGCATATTCTACTTTCACTTACATTAATAAATATTGCCAAAAACCCAATTCTCAATTCTCCTAAGATTTCTCCAATATATGATGGCAGGTCACCCACTGTCACAAACTGAATTGTGATAAGACAGATTGCCGAGGAGGAATAAAGGGTTTCATATAACTTGTGCTTACGAGTTATAAAGGTTTATTGTTATGCAATAACTCACAGTTGTGAGTCATCTGATATTATGACTTTTATGCATGACTCATACTTATGAGTCACGAGTTTCACACATGTGATATGTTTAAGTACACATGACTTATTATAAGGATTATGATTGATTAAAGCATGTTGCGTAATTGACTCATACAAGTCAACTGAGGATTTTATATAACTTATGATTATGAGTTATAGGATATGGTAATGCGAAGGTATGAGTCACATAGGGTTACTGTTAGGTGAGGTGTCTGCATAAATAGTTAAATCCAGGGACCTCCAGTACAGCCCACTCCATCGCTCCTATTTTCCTCCCACATAGTTTGGCAACACTACGTCAACTATCGTGGGCCCCTCCACTCCCATCTGCCCCCTCGATGGTTCCTGCCTAGAAGTACAGTTAACTCCTCCATCCTCTCCCGCTTTGGCCTCGCTGGTCTCTTGTCTGCTTAATGGGGGAGTTATCTGGGCTCGCCCAGTAGTCCTGTCTTGCTAATAGGGGCTCGCTTAGCTTTAGCACGGTCGGCTTCCGCTCTTCGCTTCCTGGCAGCACGGGCAGTAGTGGACGTCCTTCTCCCCGCTTGCACGATCCCTGTTGGGGAATGCCTCAGCTAGTAACTTCTGGGTCTGTCTCGCGCTGAGATCTGACCATACCCTCCTAGTCGCACGGTTCAAGTTTCAGTTACCTTCCTCACCTCGCCCTTCCACCTCCCTACTGCTGGTAGGATCCCTTCCACTAAGTGACGCTATCTCTCAAAGAACAAGGGACTACATGAGAGACATGGTAATACGTCAGTTCGGTCTACGGTCGGGTTTGTACTGGGGCCTTTGGCCCTGCCTCCACTCTCCACTTCGGTCGCGTCAGCTCGTACCCTACTACCTTCCCTCCTTGGCTGGTACCCTACTACCTCCTTTCTCTGCTGCGTGGTGTTCTGGGGCTTCGGCCTGCTGCCTGCCCGTGGTCGATCTTTGGCTGGCACCCTACTGCTGGGCGGCATCCCCTCTGCCAAACATCCATTCCTTGGGCCTGGCACTGTGGCCTCTGTTCTCAATTGGCGGGCCATGGTATTGTACTACTTCTGTGGCTTAGCTGGTTGGGGGCACTCGGCCTTAGGGCTCATCGCCGGCCGCCCACTTCAGGGGCGGTTCTTTAAATAACGGCAAATCTGGTAGTATGGTGGGCAGTGGTTTGTTTTCCTTTGTGACCCCTACGGATCTAGTAGTTTACAGGATGGAATTTTTCCTTATGCTTTCCTGCCTAGCTTGTTTGGTTTCCTTCCTGTTGGCTACGTGTAGTTAGTGGGGGGGGTTTTCTTTCAGGCGAGGAATCTTCTTGGGCTTTTGGTTGGCTTCTAGGCGAGACCCTTTCATGTTCAAGTCGTGAGGCCTGCGGGCTGGGCACCTGAGTTGATTGCCCTTAGAGTGTGTGTGGTTGGGCCCATACCAGAGGGTCTTGGGGGTACAGGTTTTCTCTTGCTCCGGGGTGGAGGGGTTTTCTTAACACCATAGCTAGTGCTGCATGCGATGTTCTTGTACCTTAAACAAGTAACTAAATGATTATAAAAAAAAAAAAAAAAAAAAAAAAAAAGGACCTCCAGTACAGCACACTCCGTCGCTCCTATTTTCCTCCCACATAGTTTGGCAATACCACGTTAACTATCGTGGGCCCCCCCCACTCCCCTCTGTCCCCTCGATGGTTTCTGCCTAGGGGTACAGTTAACTCTTCCAGCCTCTTCCGCTTTGGCCTCGCTTGTCTCTTTTCTGCTTGATGGGGGAGTTATCTGTGCTCACCCAGTAGTCCTGACTTGCTAATAGGGGCTCACTTAGTTTTGGCACGGTCAGCTTCCTCGCTTCGCTTCTGGACGGCGTTGGCAGTGGTAGACATCCTTCTCCCCACTTGCACAATCCCCATTGGGGAATCCCTCGGCTAGTAACTTCGGGGTCTGTCTCGCAATAAGATGTGACCATACCCTCCTAGTCACTCAGTTCAAGTTTTGGTTACCTTCTTCACCTCACCGTTCCACCTCCCTACTGCCAGTGGGATCCCTTCCACTAAGTGATGCTATCTCTCGGAGAACAAGGGACTACATGAGAGACGCAGTAATATGGCAGTTGTTTGGTTTCGGTTGGGTCAGCACTGGGGCCTTTGGCCCTTCCTCCCTTTTTCTCTTCGGTTATGTCGGCTGGTATCCTTCTGCTGTCAGCTGGTACCCTACTACCTCTCCCTCTTTTGCTGCCTTGGGCAGTTCCTTTGGCCCTCCATGCTCACAATCGAAGGGCTATATGCCCAAGGCATACATTTATGCCATCTAAGTAGATGCGCCTATTCGCTATTTCGACTTCCCGAGGCTTGGGTGGATCCGAACTGGTCTGTCTGGGAATTTGGTTATTGTAGGTGAGGAATTGGTTTCAGCCTTTGGTTTGGGGTTTCTTTGAATTGGGCTTTCTTCTGTTCAGTGGGGGGTGTCCTGTCGGGATAGGGGTTTTCCTTGCTTTGAAGAATGGGTTTTTGGGCTTTCTGTCTTTACTGTTTGTAGATAGCCGTGTGGAAGACTTGCGGGGGAGGTTTTTAAACTGAGGGCTGGTTGGGTGTTGGTGGCTATAGGCGAGACCCCTCCGCGTTCAAGTCGTGGGCTCTTAGGGGTGGGCACCTGGCTGCTGGCGTGTGCCTTACTGGGGTCACGGTTTTTCTTCTGGCTGCTTGAGAACAAGGCGGAGTAGAGGTGCGGGTCTGCATGGTGAAGGCTGATATGACCCCCCGCCTTACTTTCGTTAAAACGGATAAATAAATAAGATTACAAAAAGAAAAAAAAAAAAAGGACCTCCAGTACAGTATGCTTTATTGCTCCTATTTTCTTCTCACATAGTTTGACAACACCACCGTCAACTAACGTGGACTATCCACTCTCCCGTCTGCCTCCTCGATGGTTTTTACCTAGGTGTACAGTTAACTCCTTCATCCTCTCCTACCTTTACCTTTACCTCTCTGGTCTCTTGTCTGCTTGATAGAGGAGTTATCAGAACTCACCCAGTAGTCCTGTCTCACTAATAGGGGCACATTTGACTTTGACATAGTTGGCTTCTTCTCTTCCTTTCCGGTCAGTGCTGGCAGTGGTGGGCATCCTTCTCCCCACTTGCACGATCCCCATTGGAGAATACCTCAGCTAGTAACTTTGGGGTCTGTCTCGAGGTGAGATTTCACCATACCCTCCTAGTCACCCAGTTCAAGCTATGGTTGCCTTCTGCCCCTCACTCTTCTGCCTTCCTACAATCAGTGGGATCCTTTCTACTAAGTAATGCAATCTCTCCGAGAATAAGAGACTACATGAGAGACACAGTAAAACAGCAAGAGTTCAGTTTCTACTATTGGATTTGCACTGGGGCCTTTGGCCCTCCCTCTATCTTCCACTTTATTTATGTTAGCTCACACCCTACTACCTTCTCTCCTTAGCTGGTACCCTACTACCTCCTCCCTCTACTGCGTGGTGTTTTGGGGTTTTAGCCTGCTGCCTGCCCGTAGTCGATCTTTAGCTAGCACTCTACTACTGGACGGTATCCTCTGTACCAAATATTTACTCCTTGGGCTTGGCGCCGAGGCTTCTGTTCTCAATTAGCTGGTCGTAGTATTGTACTACATTTGTGGCTCAGCCAATTGGGGGTGTCTGTCCTTAGGGCTTTTCACCAGTTACCTACTTCAGAAATAGTTCTTTATAAACAGCAACCTGGTGGGTCAGTGGATAGTAGTTACTTTCTTTTGTGACCCTTATGTATCTAGTAGTTTACGAGATTGAGTTTTTCCTTATGCTTTCCTGCCTAGCTTGTTGGACTTTCTTTCTGTTGGCTACATGTAGTTAGTGAAAGGGATGGTCTTTCAAGTAAGGAATCTTCTTAGGCATATGGTTAGCTTCTAGGTAAAACCCTTTCGTGTTTAAGTCATGAGGTCTACAGACCGGACACCTGAGTTGATCACCTTTAAAGTGTATGCAGTTGGGCCTATGTCAGAGAGTCTTAAGGGTACGGGTTTTCTCTTAGTCTGAGGTGGAGGGGTTTTCTTAATGCCATAGCTAGTACTACATGCGATGTTCTTGTACCTCAAACAAGTAACTAAATGATTATAAAAAAAAAGAAAAATAATATAAAAAAAAGGACCTCCGGTACAGACTCCTCACACAACCACTTAAGTTCTTTCCTATACTACAAGTTGAATCAATACTTTATACACACTTTGTACAATACTACATGGGAAAGAGGTCTCACTTACAAGAAGTAATGCGAGTATGATATTATCCTCACTATTAGAAGTGATAGTGACAATAGGAACTCTCTGAGTTATCGAGGTATCAGATAAATTGAAGAGGTAAGGTTGTTACCTGTTGAAGAACTAAGTACAGAGAAGTAGGATCGTTACACCCGCCCATCCATCCTTGCACATTTTTCTGGTATATTGGCAGGTTGTCTACCCACCTACCCCAATAAGTTAAGCACCTCCATAGTGAGGCATATAGTTGCTGCAGTAAACAGATTAGTATAAGACTTTAAAGTGAAAAATAAATAAATAAATAAATATAGTTGTGGATGGAATGCAAAACAGATGGAAAAGAAAGTAATTAATAAACCAGACATATAGATATAGCTTCAAGTAGCAATAGTTGAGTAGTCATAGTAGGGGTAAGAGATATTGACATTAAGTTGGATATGTATTTGTGAAAGAGAGAGTGGAAGAGATTAATAAGAAAGAAGGGGAGGGAGAGGGATGCCATTATATAGATCTAATGCAGAAGTGCCACGAGAGCTCAGTAAAGGGAAGGGGAAAAATATATATAAATAGGATTTAGACTTATACTAGAAGGAGGAGGAAAGGTTTGTACAAAATAAATATCATGAAGGGAAACATAACACTATAATAGGAGTTGAAAATACAAACCTGTTAGAAAATTACATTACTGCTTACTTTTTTATTCCCCTTTAGAGATCCTAAAATTCTATAGTTTCTGGAAGACTAGAGGTTAACATAGTTTTCACATAAAAAGACATGACAATTTTAGATACAATAGCAACTGTAATGGTTTTGTTTACTTATTTATTTACTGCTATATATGTTTGTTTGGTTGCAATGCAATTTGTAAAACAAAGTATGATAATAATATTATTATCATAAGAGCTCAAAAATATGACAGCACTTGTGTTCGGTCCAGCAGTGTAAAAAGTCGTCGCGCCTTACGACCGCCGCCACGACGTAAGTTATCGTTCTTCCTACGCAGCTTAAACCCGCCAGCACAAAGGGTCCCAAGCCATCAAATTTTTTGGCGGCCGCCTCCTTCCCTTTTTCAACCCTCCCCGAGGAGACCCCTGAGGGCCTTCAATCCATTTGACCGAAAATATGGTTCCTCCACCAATCCAGAGCAAGCATCGTAAGCCCATTACCTACGGCCGCCTTTCCCATTCGAATTCTACGAATTTCAAGGTTTTTCAAGACACAGTTGAGGGAAGAAATCGCAACGAAGAGCCTAGAGCTACTGGTACGCCCACCTTTAGTGGGTCGAGAAATGGATTCTGGCTAATTATACTGTAGAAATAGTGCCTAGACGTGTTCGAGCCTCGGGGTTGTTACCGACCTTACCACCAATGGCTGAACAATCTTTTCAGCGTTCTGAGTTTAACAGTATCTATCACATAGGCGATGATGTTGGCGGGGACCCATTTGCTGATCCCCCTGCCCTGAACCCCCAGGCGCCCGCCAGGTTAGTCCATACAAAGGAGGTCAAGCAATCATCGCTATCTAGGAAGGTAGCGTTAGCAGAAAAATCTGCCAACTATCCAATTCTTAGGAACACTACCGTTGCTATTACAAGTGATGCAGCAAGTCCAAGTGGTACAGACCGTACTAGTACGTGCCCAAGGCAGATTATTGTGCCGTCATCCCATTACGTGCCAGGAGCATAACTCAAGATTAAGTACTGATCTCGAACAATGCGTTTTATAGGTGGGCCACCCCCACGTCCTCGTAAAATCCGTCACTATGCGCCCAGCCTGGGAGACCAAGACTTGTCATATCTTTTATCTCCTTCCAAAGCCCGAAGTCCTATATCTGAAGATAATTTTCGACGATCCTCGACCAGAGCCGGGGAAAGAAAAGTTAACAGGCTATATAGTACACCACCTGCAGGATCAGGAGTCGATCAACACGGAATGGCGGATGGAAATACTAGAGCCAGTATCTGGGTGCGTGACAAGGCAGGGTATTTAATGAAAAAGACTGCTGGGAAGATGGGCTCATCTCCCCCCAATGCAAGGTGCAAATCTCACCGTGAGGAAGCGACTCCCACAACTCTGGGAAAGACTTCCAGAGGCGGGGTCCGGAAGAATATCTTCCCCCGATACTCGGTTGAGGGGATGAAAAGGAGAAGAAAAGGATATGACCCAGTGCCTGCAACTACTGATTGTGGAACCGGGTACGAGAGTAATGGAGATTCATCGGTGAAGGACCCATTTGGCTCAGGTCAAGACGGTGACTTTGAGCATGGGATTTTTGCTGGAGAGAGCTCAGACTACCTCGTGGAAATACCAAAGAAACGTCGAAACGCTCAAGAACCGTACGGTTGGGGCGCTAGAGCACAAAGTACACAAAATTTGTTGGCCCAGGTGAAAGAGACGAACCCTTTCATGAAAGAAGCCGGCACTAGATACAGGTCTCGAAATTTTAAATATGACGCAGAATTGGAAGATAGAAATTCAGGGGAAGATTGGGATGAAAGAGAAGCATTAATTGCCGGTGCTGCTGAGAGTCTTATGGCTTACATGTCTGACAGTAATGAGAACGTTCCCCCCGGCCCAGTCGTGCAGTCAACCTCCAAAAGCCCATCTTGGAGTCAGCTGAGAGATCACAGAAAGAATAAGTCAAAGAAACAAGCCGGAAAACCCCCTCCTCCCGAGAATAAGAGAAATTCCAGGTCTAAGTTCCTCGCGTCTGCGGGGGATACTGGTACAGACTCATCTGTGGGCTTAAGCGCCAAAGGGTCCTCCGCGGATGTGGCACGGGAGAGCCCCGAGGGTATTCCCACGGTTCATACCCCTGGTGGTATAAAGCACCACGACGTCAAGAGCGGCAAATTAGTACGCAACAAAAAACCAGGTGAGGACGGCCTAGGTTCGTGGGACAATCCGGGTGGTCGTAAATCCTTTCCCGACTCATTGCCGGTGAGTGTGAGTCCACAAAATGCAACCTACCCAGGCGCCTCGCAAACGGGAGGAACCGAAGACTCTAGGCAGGGTAGTAGGATTCCGAATGCAGGAATCGGCAAGGATACTAGGAGCAAAGCTTCATTGGGCACTAGACGCATGCGAGAAAATAGACAGGGCAAAAATGGCAAACCTATAACTCCCCTTGAAGACTCCACATTCCAAGGCCCTATCAGAATACCTCGAAATACTTCGGCAAATATAGTTGGAAACAAGTCAGTTGGCAGCCATAGCCACGGGGCGGCACCGCTAGGGAAAACCCCACCAAAAAGTATGCCCTACAATACAAAGCGGAAGAAGGATGTCGAGAAAAAAACTGGTGGACCGAAGGTGGAGATGGTTTGTGAAGACGATGACCTCGACGAACTTCAGATGGACCTCCCCGGCATGAGGATTTGAGTGTGGTGATAATGGGATATATCCCTCTGGCATTGTTTGGCGCAGTCTCATACCATAGATCCGTCTGGCTCATTTTTGTCCTCATTTTTTACCTCACGCTGCTGATTCGGTTGTTCTTTTACTGGCGATATTATTAATCGGATCTGTACCTTTTTAAGACACCCTAATGATTACTTTTAACAGTTTCAATGGCTTATGGCTTGCTTGAAGATTTCACGATCGACTTCTCTGTACCGATAAATCGCATGTCTTGGCTATGTGTTTTCTCCTTGTGCTTCTACCTAGGTAGGCCGTTATAGCATCACTTTGGCGGATATCAACGACGGAAAAATCTCCTGTATCATACTTGCAAGGTGGTATTGATGTTAAACCAAAGAACTAAAATACACGGCGCGCAACAGCCCTCGTGCAAGAAACACAGCCAGCAGTATTACCACCACGCGGTCCGCATTCCATCGGCCAAACCCAAGAAGAGTAAGAGTATTGTGGATATCTGACCGGACAAAACTTGCGAGTGACATCTCATGAGTACCTGTCCGCTCAGTCCTCAGCTCTGTTGATGCCGGGTCGGCGATACAAGGATAAATAAATTATATTTAACAGCTCCAGCAAGAAGGCCTATGATTTCCCTGCCGGCAAGATCGTGATATAAAGTTAACCACTACTTTTCCGATACAAGGAGCGCATCTCAGGACTATCATTACGCTAGCATCACTTACGCAACCCAAAAATCCACATTATTAAACTCAACCTAACCACCGTCTCCCATACACCTACATACGACACCCTTACCACAGCATAAATGTATACAAATACAGGAGCCCCAATATGATCTGCTGCCACGACTAGCCTGCCCCTCGCAGCCACAGCCATAGTCACAGCTACACCCCATAACCATTCCTTCCTTCCGTAAACCCACATAATACCATCGCCCTACTCATCGATTAGGTTACAAAATAATTATTATCCCTCATTCGGGCGTTAAACCAAATTCAAAAACGTCCCGCACGCGGTGAAACAAAAACGGGACAAAACGAGACAAAAGTGATGGTAATAACCGAGTACTCTACACATACATTATGTATTCATGTGTGCTTATATCATTGATCGATTGACTGATTGACCTTTTTTTTCTCGTTGTTGCTGGTGTGAGTACTGTGCTGTAGCTCGGAGGGGGGAAGAGAGATGACGGTGGAGGTGGTGGGAGGGGGGGTAGGGGGGGGGGGGGGGTTATTTAGGTAACTAACTATGGAGTCCTTTACTTTTTTCCGGTTAGAAGGGTAGGGGGTAAAGAAGTAGAGGCAGGATGAGAGAGGGTGAGAGTAAGGAGGGGACGGTGCGAAATGAAAAGGAAAAGAGAAAACTGAGAAAAGAGTTCAAGACATGACGTAAAACTACACAGAATCTACCATCCAAGCTTGACAAACTAAATCAATCATTTGTAAACACGAGAGACAGGGCAAATGATAATGAAGAGACCCAGTATGGAAAAAACAAGAAACCAAACTTCGGCTGCTCCAGGGTTATATGAAAACAAGCATGAAGGCTCGGGAGGACGGAGCGAGAAAGCAATATAAAACTTATTGACACATTAAATGCTTTCTCCCCACCTCCTGGTATTGGAACGACAGGCCCCTTTGGCTTCTCCCTTCCCCTACTTTCCCCAATGCTTGACTAGCTAGCGTAGCTTAGCTGACTCTCCTCCCTTCCATAACCCCGTTAAACCCCCCATGCTTCTTGATGGTTCCCGCATTCGCAAACTTCATCTTCGCTAACCCGTTCTCCAACACACCGCCCGGATTATTACTTCCAACTTTCCTAGCGCTGGGCATAACAAACCGAACCTGCCTCGAAAGCCCTGGTGAGGTGGGTGTAGGCTGGCAGAGCGCAGTGACCTGCTGTTCCTGATGAGCCGGAATAGTCGGCACTAGCTCCATCTCACGGGTGTTGGTCGGAGAGACCGGTGGGCTGACAGCCTGGAAGGTGAGGGGAGGCAGAGTGTGGGGCCCCTTTCCATATCTCAATCCGCTGGGCTCGGGCACGGACCCTGGAATCCGGCCCTCATCGGAAAGAGGCGGCGATCTCTCGACTTCCATCATTTCCTCTTCCGCATCGCTCTTATATCCATCGTCCTCATCACTCGATGAGGTTCCAGAATCACAGGCTCCATCCAACCCCATCCTACCATAAAACGACAAGCCATTCTTCTTAGAGGTTGGTCCCGCTTGCAGTGACGCCACTGCAGGCACCCTGGTGCCCTTGGGTGGTGGGACAGAGGCATTCTCTGAGACGGCCGGCCTCATTGCACCACTGCTCCTCGGAAAAGCGACATTCATCGCGATAATGGTAGTGCTCGGTTTATTCTCAGCCTCTGCCGACTCTACTACACCCCCCCCACGCAGACCTGGGCCAACGGGGGCATCCAACATCGGAGCATCCACATTCATACCCTGCTTCCTCGTTTTATCACCAGCACCTGCTTCGGCTTCACTGCCAGAATCATCATCCCAATTGATCATTCCGCTCTTAACCTCCGTTACCATTCGCTGCAGGTTGACGCTTATATTTTTTCTCTTCAGGAGACCTTCTAAATGCGGTGTTTGGTAAGTCTTGGTGTCAAGAGGCGGTGTTAAGAGCCTTCTCGCACCTTTCTCCAGATCCTGAGTTTTTGGCGTAGTCATAGCAGCTCGGCGGCCGCCACCTTTTCTCTGACCTATGGTGGGAGCAGCTCTCGGAGTGACTAATTTAGGCGTCACAGGCACAGGAGTGGTAGGAATTATCAGATCGGGCATCGAACTGTTTTCCATCACACTGCTGCGCCTGCTGGAGCCAAAAGAAGCGTAGGGTGTGTTGAATGGATTAGGTTGTGTTTGTCGAGTGTTCCGAGATGGCCCATCAAGTGGGGTTGTTGGGCCAGGTGAAATCAATGGCTGCTCAATAGCTTCATCAATTACCACGCCACAGTCAAACGCAGCAGCATCGTGAGAGCTGTATTCACGCTGATGGGCAATACGGCAATGGTTGATAAAACCTTGCGCCGAGCTGAAATTGCTGCGTTGACAATCACGGCATTCCATTCTTTAATTAAAGCATGTGGTTAGTCTTTGTACACTTACCTAACATGAAGAAAGGCCAAGACAACGCCAGCAGCGACTAAAAACATACCGAACAAGTTGGCCATCGCTTCGGTTGAAGGTACACACCGTGGCACTTGCACCCCTTTGCTGTACCTTTGCTGCACTCTGCCTCTGGGGCCGCCCTGTGACAGTGTAAGACTGGCTTGAATCATGCATACCCTGGCTCCTGAGACTCTTTCCACCTCTTTGTACCGCCTGTGGTGGTCCTTCAGGTCCATATCCGTCAAATTTGGGATCAGGAAGCAACCACTGTTGATAATGCCTTGTATAAGGCCCATTGGTAATCGTCCAATGAGGTGGGGCAAACTCCGGGCAACCGGTATCTGTGGATTTCTCCCCGGGCGCAACCGGGTCCAGTGAGACCTCAGCGTGATACGGGATCAGGGTGCAACGACGAAGTTGTTCAATGCAAACTTGAGTTTTCGCTATCTCCTGCTCGATAAGTCGCAGCTCCCTATGCTTTAAGAGGATCTCGATATCAAATTGTTCCGAGAGGGTTTGGCGAATTGCCTTTATCTTAGCAGCATCCTTTGCCGAGCCTGGCAGTAGTTAGCAAGCTCAAACTTGTCTGCGTCTTTTAGAGAAACATTGGAAACTACAAGTTCCAACTATTGCCCTTTGTACTTTATTTTCAGAAGGAATTACCTGTGCAATCCTTAGTCTGTTGCCCCGCAGAAGACGTAGTTTGAGCACCTTCTCCGACAATGCCTCTCGGCATATCTGCGAACACAGCGGTTCCTTCGGGCTTCGGAGCTTGTTGCGAGGGGCTCGTCATGAGTTTAACTTTTTTGTTCGCCGGAGGTCTTTGTTCCCGGTTTGAAAGGCTTCTCGATCTCATGATTTTTCGGTGGTGATCCGCAGGACTGTGTTCGGTTCTTGGAGCGACAGCCGCCGCGACGAGAGGTGTTGCTGCCATGACGTTGCTAGGTTGCCGGGGTCGGGGGGCTCGTTGTCGTCGCGTGCAGCGACGAGCCGAATCTATTGAACCTGAGAGCGAAATGTCTCGAAAGGAATACAAAAAAACGTAATAAATATAAAGTTTATCGACAACAGCGGGGAATAAATGAGGGGCGAAGGAAGAAGCGGGAAAAAAAAAAGGTGGGAGAAGTGTTAAATTAAAGGTGTGGTCGTATGAGGAGAAGAGATAAGATGTGGAGACGAGCAAGCAGGCGAGCCGTGGAGCGAACGAACGAGGGGAGCGACAAAGAGGCTGACGCTGCTTGGTTGGCCCCCGGATCGCCCGCTGGTTATCGTCGAGGGAGCTTATTATCGAGGAAGGAAGCGGCGTGTGAAAATCAGAGATGATGTGCGACCGTCCCTAACGTAAGGGTATTCATACGTTGAACCTACTAACAACAAGAAAGCGAAAGAGAGTTACGGCAGAAAGGAAAAAGAAGTGGTCTTGCAGTAAGTTGGGGTCAAGGTCGAGTGGATAGCGGTGGACGGAGGGGGGGGGGATGCTCGGTGTCGGGTATCCTGTGAACTAGGTTAGTGGTGAGGAAAGGGTTGTAAGTTGGAGGCAGCAGCAAGGTAGGTGGTGATGGTGGTGTTGGGTTTGCAGTTGACTGGCTGAGCGTAGGGGTGGTGGTGGAGAGTGGACAAATTTGTTTGGCCAGAGCGCAAGGAGAGCTGCGAGGGAAGTTGGCGAGCGGGCGTGGTGGTGGTGGTGTGTGGTGGTGGGACAACCGCTGGGGGTAGGTAACCAACGGCGGAATCAGATGGATCGGAAGAGAAGCAAAATACGGCGATTGGGGTTAACTTATCGGTATACCACGGACACTGTACGAGTAACTAATTATTTCTTCTTCTCTGATTAAAATGCATCCATCATGAATAAGACTATTGATCTTTATGAATACAAATGAATACAAATATTCATAGTATCACACAGGAATGTTCGCAGGTTCTAACTTATGTCTCGGTCGAGTCCATTAAGTCTGACTGGCCGAACATCTGAGATGCCTGAGCGTTTTCTTGATATGCGAAAAGTACCCTACCAGATACCCGTACGATAAGCTATGATACAAGCGGGGGAGTTTGAGCCACGGGGAGGGGTTTTTTTTTTTTTTTTTTTTTTTTCAAAAAAAAAGGAGAGTGAGGGGGGAATACTTCTTTGATCTGCTTCTTTATTGATCTCATGCTGGAGGTGCTTCTGCTTCTGCATCTACCTCTGTTTTCCGCTTTTACCTACTTCTGCTTCCACTGCCCACCACCGGACTGTCTACGTGTCAACCTGATACCAAGAGACTGGACGCCAGGCAATCCCCCGGATGGCTACGCACGGGGCTAGAGAAAAACTGGGGAGACCCGACACATTCCCATTGGTTTACCGATAATAATGGGCTGCTTCAAAGACTATCCAAACCTCTAGCTAGATATAAGGGCGAGAAAATCGAAAATCGTAAGCGAATAGGGCGAGAGTGTTGGTGAGAGGAGTGGCCCGAGTGAGTGCTTTCTCTGCGGCCTACCGCTACATTTCTCATGCATGAAAGGCGTGGACCAAACTCTCCAACAGGTGCAAGCGGGAAGGAAAGCACACACTTTTCCGTAGCTAATAGTCTGCCGTTGTCAGAGCTGGAAAGTCGAATAACGGTTCCAATGTTCCCCTCTCAAAACCAAATTTTGTGCGGGGCTGAGTAACTAATGTGACCATGAGTTGTAGGGTACTTGTATGATACTGGGACGATAATAATTATGATATGTTTTTCACCGATACCGATGAGGGCATATACAGGCGAGGTAGGAAGAAAGAAAGGGAAAAAATTTCTTCACAGTTTGCTGGCTTCTGCAGCAGCTTCACACAAACGCCACGATGCGGCGAAAAGGCGAAGTGAGACACTTTTTCTGCCAATTTGGAAGGCAGAGACTTATGCTCGGACCCTCTTGGCGGAGATCTTGTTTCGGGGGTCCGGCGGTCATAAGAGCCTCATCTTCTTACAGCATAGGCGAGCCCCTCCCCCCAGCCCTAATCTTTGATCGCTTAAACCCTTATGATGACTAATGCTCACCTCTTTTCCGAAGAAAATATCTTGACGCCCGAACCATTCTTCGGATTTGAGCTGAGCCTGCCTATTATTCATTCCAGTCCACGCTTCCGAGGATTCCACACTTCACATTTTGGAAAATGGACTCCTTCGATCCTAGCAGTATCCCTACCGTATCCATCATCTCATCACACTCTATATCCAAAAAGACAACTCGGTGCCTGGCCACCCTTTTCCCCATTCAACCACCAACTACACCTTCAGTACTTGCGGTAGCAATTGTTGCAAAGTCCACCGTCGCTTCAAAGGCTATCACAATCGCTGAGATTGTTAAGCGCCGTATCAGCACCCAGGGTGAAGCATGGTTCCAATATACAAAGCTTGAAGGTACCATGGTTGAGCTTAAGGCTCCCAAGAAAAGCAAGAAGGAAGGGAAGGGCAAAAACAAGGACCAGAGGGGTAGCCAAGTGGAGAAGGCAGGGGAGAAGGGGGCACAAATAGGGGGGGAGGAGGGTACAGATGAGGAGGACCCCTTTGAGCCTTTAAAGGAAAAGACTCCACAGAAGAAGCGGAAAATGCCTCTATTGACTATCTACATATCGAGGTCCTCCATCCCAGAACTTGCAAAACTCTATGGGTCAGATTCCCCACAGATGCTTTCCAGAAGTTATTGTTCCATCAGATTCTTCAGTAATACTAATATACAGTCATCTTTAGCGAGCAATCTGGAAGTGGTCCCGTGGGGGAGGCGCAAGAGCAACCCCGGTAAACGGGCTGCGACACACCGCCGGACCTTTGTGCTGCACCTTTCCCTTCAATTTTTTTTGGATTTAATACCTGCTCTAATACCGGTACGGGGCTTGCTTTCTCTCAATTACTATACGCCAAACAGTGCATCTTCATGTAACCTTAGCTTTTAAAAAGCGGGACGCCAGGTTGTAACTCATGTGATACTTTACCCAAGAACTATCGCCGAATATCGGCGTTCCATTTTTGCTAATGTGATGATACGATACGAATAGAAACCCCAGTTGGCATTCCACATTCCGGAAGCCCATGGGCTACAGTATTAACAAAAGATGGACTCCACTATCCATCAGGATGTTAGTGTGCGCCGCTTTGCGCCATATCACTTGCCCTAACGGCCCCCCTGTGGCCAACGTAGCGAGATCTGGCCATGCCCCAATTTTTCCAAGAGAATTCGATGTCAAGTCCGTCCAGATATATGAAAGATATCCGCCAACGGAGAAGGGGCATAATGACAGGGATACACAGCTCCCCGCCCATGCACATCATTTTCCATTCCATATTTATTTTCAGGACCACTGACCCCACTATATCCAAGTAGCGAGAGAGAATCAGCCAGTTGATGAAGATATGCATGAATTCAATTGTATCTTCCCGTGTGATGATACGGCATCAGTGATAGAAACTCAACACACTCATTATATATACATTAGGGGAATGCTCATGCCGGGATGACATCCTCCCTGCTCATAAATGCCTTGTAGCCTGGCTAGAGGGGTAAATATAGTTAGTAGCTTCTTTGCACTGCAAGGAAATAGAAGGGGGGGGGGGTATCGTGAGCGAGATGGATCTATTCGGGGTCAGGTTCCCTCACCCTCCCTACCCCACAGCTTTCGCGATCCTCCCTCCCAACACTGGTGGGATTCATGACCCTTAACAAACAAGTATGAACTCAGGAATAACAAGGGATTAAGCATGTAGGGAGGGGTTTGCTGAGTGTTTGCCAAAAACGATATGCAGAAGGCTGAAAAAAAAAAAACCATTCAGGACCCCCATTCATTCCGGGTGCCACACAAGCATTAACTTATGCATCATCCTTCATCACTCATTTCGTGAACAGAGGTGACAAACTCACGTTCTCGCACCACTTATCATTCGTTGCCTACATGAACCCTGTTCTTGCAACGGAAATATCTCTTCTACCCTTGCACTTGTTACGACGCTTGGAAAGTAGACCAATCGGAGTCCGGATCCTGTTACATAATTTATGTTTTTTTTTTTTTTTTTTTTTCAAGGGATTAACTTATTGGTCTACCAGTATTTACAAGCACCACCAGTAAACGGTCGTTTGTAATAGCGATAAAGCCTGTACAGTACAAAACAGCTCCCAAGTTATAACGATATTTTTTTGTGAATTTCATGGATTGAACCGACAGGTTAAGCAGGACAGTAAGGAGTCCTGAAAGTATGACAAATTTGAATCAATGGTGGTATTATATTTCCAACATGAGAGAGCGTCATAACCTCATATGGCAAGGCCATAAACTTTGTAAAGCAAACTTCCCGACTCATAGAAGACATTTATCGAAATATCTGCTAGGATGGTAAGCTGTTAAATACCCCCATCGCTGGCATTCAATTAACATGGGCATTCACCTTCCCTGTTCTTGTTTTGTCGGGCACCGTACTGAGTAATATATATCAATTTTCTGTAAAAAGAATTTATATTTGCGTTGAGCTAAAAGCCTACCAACACTGTAGTGGAGTAATAATAAGGGGTAGGAAAAAGAAAGAGACTCAATCAACGCCTACTTGTACTTGAACGTTAGGCGATCTTGCAAACGATCAGTACGAACCTGAAGTCGAAGTAGACTGAGTTCACTCTTCGTGGAATCCTTCAATCTTGCTTCCTGATCATAGATCTTCTTTTCGAACCTATCTTCCCTTGCAGTGCCGAGGCAAAACTTTGTCCCGAACCGGTACATTCGTCAATCCAAGAACTGTTAGAAAGGGGAACCGTTTGTTTCCTACCATGGTACAAATGAGTCCCCCAGCCAATAGCCCACCACCCAATAAGAAGAAATCTTTCATTTCACTAAAACCTGTCTTCACATTCTGACAGGCAAATTAAACCATATCAGGGTAGATTCGCCATGGCCGATTTACCTTTTCCAACTGAGTCATTCTTTGAGCAACCGTCAACTCATCCGTTATTAGAGGGTTTGCGCCCAACGACCTGGGTGCCGGTTAAAGCAAAAGCGACCTAGGTGCCAGAATGAGTTTGCGCATAGTGTTCAGGTGACCTGGAATATGTGTTACATCAAATCAGCACAATGGTTGTGTAATATATTTGATATAATGAGATTATATTATTATGATGAATAAAAGTGACAAAAAAAACCCATCGACAATAGATGAACAACATACCTCAAGTGCAAAACCAGCAGAGCCATGCTTGCATGACCGTTCCTACAGAAAAGACATGCAAGAAGGTTGGTTCTTCAACAACAGCTTCATATTGCTGTCTCTAGAGACAATAGTCAGAAAAGAGGTGCTTTACGAGCAGGGGGGAGATTGGATTTGGATACTTTGGATGAGGAAGAGTGGAGAAACCAATTCTGGTATGTGTTAGCCTAATCAATTGGTATATAGTCACTTTAATAGAATAGTGTATCAAATGTTACGGTAAAACATACTTACAAGTAAAAGGTTTACCCGAAGTGAGGTTGAGGAGTTGGTTGATATCTTGCAACTCCCAAATCCTATACGAGCGGATAATCGAATTAAAGAGGATCAATGAACAGCACTATGTATGCTCCTAGCATGATTAGCATATTCCAATTGACTCTGCGATCTTGCTCTGAAGTTTGGCTGGCCGGTAGAAAGAGTATCACGTATTAGTACTACATCTCAATCGATTATCTATGAGAAATGGGGGCACTTACTCGTATGGGATGCGGAGTGCTTAATACCGGAATGATTAGCCCTTTATGCACGTACAGTTAAGCGAAAAGGGGCACCGATTGGGACTGTCTGGGGATTCATTGACGGAACAATTTATGGTATTGCCTGCCCTGTTCAGCACCAGTGCACCTGCTATAACACCTGGAAGCGGAAACATTGCCTTAAGTATCACGCAATTGTGACTCCTGACAGGCTTATTAGCCACTTGTTTGACCTGGTAGATGGCCGGCAAAATGATGCATTTTTGTGGAAAGAGTCCAACCTGCCAAATCTACTAGAGTAACATGCACAAGCACCAGATGGTACCTGCCTCCAGGTATATGGTGATCCGGCCTATAGTATAAATAGTTTCATTTTATCGCCATATCAAGGAGCAAGAATTACAAACAATCAAAAGCAGTGGAATCATTCTATGTCACTGCTATGGATTGTAGCAGAGTGGGCATTCAAGGAAATGATCAATACTTTTGGTTTCTTAGACTATGTACAAAACCAAAAACATTTACTTCAACCTGTAGGAGTTCAGTTTCGAGTTGCTGCACTTCTTCATAATGCCCATATATGTTTACATAAATCCCAAGTTACTCAATATTTTAGTACTGTTGAAGGTGATATTGTTTATCCAGATGGGTTTGCGGAAGATCAGCTTTTAGAACCACTGCTATTGTCGGCATATTTTCATAACTAAATTTCACTTTTATTCTGTATCTAAAATAATGTTCTGTTAGAAATATGTCTAGAAATAAAGTTGTCACTATCTTGCTATTTAAGTTCACAATAATTGAGGTACTGAATATATTCTACGAACTTTACTAATACTAATCTATTGGTCCCTGTATATTCACTTGCATTCAAGAGCAATAAAGAGAGACCCACAAAGTCAAACTTCAATATTTTAGCTAGTGGGCGGTTGGTGAGAGATGCAATCGACTCGCCTTGTCGTTTCGGGTGTCGTTGACGCGGCATACCAAACAAATCCAGGGCTTCTGTATCGAGCAA
>NW_003299139.1:1171711-1180158 GCF_000151645.1 Tuber melanosporum | reverse complement strand
CCAGTACCAATTAGACTAATAGAAGGGTCCTGGTACTCTTGGGGAGAATAATCGGCGCTCACTTTGTTTGCGAATCTCATCTGTAAGACTAAGAATTCCTCTCATCAGATCCTCATGCTTCTGATCATACTTCGCTTGTATCTTCTCCAATTCTTCTTTATCTTCTCTCATTCTCACTAAAAAGTTATCCAATAACCCATCTATATCTTTGACAGCTTTTTTCTTGGACTTCTTGGTTGGTGGAGTTGCCAAACAATCAACTGCGCCTTTTTCACAATCCCACTCCTCCTCCCGTCTTCGAACAAGCCCATGCATTGAATCTTCCCTCACCCTCCTCCCATCAAGCTCTAGTTGGGCTGCCTTTTCCTGAACTACTCTTCATGTAGCTGGATCAATACTGTTTTGGTCCCACCTAGTTGCGAGTTCAACCATATTCTGTTTGAACTCTCCAAACTCTTCATTTGTCCCACTTTTCTGGAGAGACCGAATTTCATTTTTCTATTATAGGTATATTAGTATTCTATATATATAATCTTTTTATTATGTTAATATGCAGAACTTACTAACCTTATATATTTCAACAAGCTTTTTAACCCTTTGGCGGCAAGACTCTGAGCTGCGTACAATTGGCTGTGGCTGTAACCTCTGAAGTATCTCTGATACCTCAGCCCATTTTGCAACCGTCCTCCCATACCTACAGTTAATTGGGTCTGTTGCCAGAACCTGGCAGACAAGCACAGAATCCATTCAGCCTGTCCACTTTGCTGCCCTTCCAGCTCCGCTTGCTCTATGTCTTCCTCTACCTCTTAGCTGTTTGGGTAGAGCGGTAGCTGCTGCTTGTTGTTGGGCTTCTGGTACATGGAGGACCGAAGTAGGAGAATCCGGTATGATGATTTGGTCTCTTTCAATAGGAGATCGATTCTCATCCATTTTGTTGATAATGATCGGTTATTTCAGGGGTTGTTCTGTCATTTCGGGAGTTTTTCTGTCTTGCTTCATTTTTTCTTTTCCATCTTTTCACACTGGTTACCCTGCCAGATTCTCCAGGTGTCTAAACCCATCTTTTGGACCACGGCCAGGTCCCCACACAGACCTAGGTCGCCAAGACAAATTGAATAACCTATGTTCCTAGATTTAACTGGCACCTAGGTCCCACTGCGCAAACCCTCTATTCCCTTCAGGCCGTGTTCGGTGGTGTAGCGGCGTTTGATTGGGTGTCCGAGGGAAGGGTGCCTCAGAAGAGCCACAGGGGGAACAGGCCTGGTAGCGAGTTTTCTATAAATCATGGACATGATGATGATGATGATGATGGTTGAAATGTCGCTACGTTCTCGTGCATTTAGCAAGTCAGTCTTCAATACCAGTCCCTAACCAGTTAGAGAGATAGTGTAACGTTGAACGGACTCACATTGTCGTCGTCGGCGATCGCTGCTTCCCAAGAGTTAGAGTTGAACAGTCTTAAGCACTTCTCAAATAATTATCCCCTACTGTACTCGAGTACTTATACTTGATAGATATATTTGTCACGTGCCCTATCTGGGCATACTATGATACCGGTATGATACAGATACATACAATAAAATTTTCTCAGTATCATAGACCCCCGTGACTATGGTAGTGGATAATATGGCCGCGTCTATGGTAGCTCAAGACACGCAATTAAATCAGGTGCGTGAACGCGACGGGTGCCACTGCCTTCTACGATACTTAATTTTCGGGGATAGAAGGGTTTACGCGCCAGTATCTACTTGTAGCTGGCGGTAAGCACAATCAGGACCTATCATAAGTTAAGTGCTAGAGAGAGTTTGCGCATAATAAGATCAGGATGACTTGGCGGCCGGGTTGGTCGAGTATGATACGGTACCGGTAAGTTATTTGTCCAAGGGGTAAAAAATACCACCTCACTGACCAGAGCCGACAGAATGATCAAGATGAAGATGATGATCAAAAGATAAGATCGATCAAGCCACCTGGTTCCTTTTCCACGTGATTTTGGGCTTCCTCCTTTGCAACAGCACTGCCTCTCCCACAAACTCCATCCCTGATCTTTAAACTTTTCTTCGCCCGAGCTCGAGCTTTAACCCACTAGGACTATACGATCTTCGACGTGGGATCAAGAAAATGGATTTTCTCAAATTGGCCGTAGCTTCGGCTATCTCCAAGGGGCCTCCATTCCCCTATACTTTCGGCGATAGGGTCGATATCGATAGTTCCATTTGGAGTCTCTACAACGGAACCAAGAGGGTATTCACCGTCGTTGGGCGGGCCATGGTCTCATGCTGAAATAATCTAGGAAGACGGTTCAAATTGCAGCATCTTTTCATTCGAGATCAACGATTCTACTAGAAGTAGACTACCACTTGCTAAAAATGCCCTTCGCAAGATGCGCACACTTCGACACCCGGGGGTAGTCAGAATTATAGACTCGGTCGAGACGGACACCTATATATATATCGCTACGGAGAGGCTGACACCGTTGACCTGGCATGTCCGGAGGGAAGCTTTGAATACGGAGACCATCAAATGGGGGCTTTATAGTACTGCTGTATGGCCCTTTCTCGTTGCCTCATGATTATTAATGAATATGTGTGTTCGCCCCTGACTTGCCGAGGTAATAGATCACCTTGAAATTTGTCAATGAGGAGGCCGCATCTATTCATGGCAATATCCGAGCCTCCTCGATATATACCGCGGAAAGTGGTGAATGGAAGCTTGCTGGGTTTGAGGTTCTTAGCTCCTTAAAGGATGATGATCCGGTCATATATGTGCGGATAATCTCCCTACACCGCAGGGATCACATTGCAGTGCTAACGATTGCGGTAGAGGTTTGGAGGTTTATTGCCGGACTCTGGGAGATACGCTGCGCCTGAGATAGTGAAGGGCGGTTGGGATACTCTGAGGAAGTGAGCTGTGTTTCTTCCACAGAACTGAATCTAATACTAACCTATACCCCCCCCCCATAGCCAACCAATACACGTCGTGGATTCTTGGAACTTTGGAACTTTGATATATGAGGTCTTTAATGCTGGGGCATTCACGAATAGTGAGAAACTATCACAGGCAAAGGCGATACCGCCAAATATGGTACCGTCATATAAGCGCCTTACCCAGCAAAACCCAAAGACCAGGCTGTCAGTGGCTCATTTCCTAGAGCAGGGAAGCCGCAGTAGAGCCTTTTTTGATACACCATTAATCCATATTGCACAATTCGTGGAGAATATGGGTGTCAAGAGTCAGGACGAACGAGAAGAATTCCTGCGGGAGCTCGAAGAGACTGGTGATCAGTTTCCGGAAGACTTCTTCAAAGCCAAGATATTACCGGAATTACTGAAGAGTGTCGAGTTTGGAGGGGGTAAGTTATGCTCCCCGTTCCGCCAATCGAGCGCGGGGTTGAAAGGTTATTGCAGGTGGACCAAAGGTTTTCTCGGTGGTTTTGAAAATTGGGGAGAAGCTTTCCGACGAGGAATGGGAGTCCAACATAACACCCTGCATTGTCAGGCTATTCGCCATTCCGGATCGAGCAACTAGAGTGTTTTTGTTAGATAATCTACCGAAGATGATCGGGCATCTTTCGAACAGGGTTGTTAACGATAAGGTATTCCCGGAGATGTTGACTGGGTTTTCAGATGTTGCGCCAATAGTGCGAGAACAAACCGTCAAAGCTGTGCTAGTGGTTGTTCCGAAGGTAAGCGGAACCTCTCCAGCAGTTCTGTATTTTGCGAGCTAACTTGGATCTGGGTAGCTTTCGGATCGTAATGTCAATGGCGATCTTTTAAAATATCTCGCCAAGACCCAAAATGATGAACAACCGGGGATCAGGACAAATACCACAATTTGTTTGGGTAAGATTGCGAGGAATCTCGGTCCTAATGTGAGGATTTTTCAATCGCCACAAGCTATCTGGAGGGATACTGATGCTCCGTTTAACAGACCCGCCAGAAGGTTTTGACTGCTGCATTTACTAGAGCCCTTAGGGATCCTTTCGTTCATGCTCGGAATGCAGCATTGCTGGCATTGGCCGCAACCGCAGATGTATTTGACGAAAACGATTGCGCCGTGCGATTGCTTCCGGCAATCACACCTTCTTTAGTGGACAAAGAAAAGTATGTAATAGGATACGCCTGGCGTTCTCATGGAAGGAGTTGCTGGATGACCTCACTGTAATTAGGCTCGTCCGCACTCAAGCCAACAAAACTCTTGACGTGTTCCTTCAGAGGATCAAGACTCTCACGGCAAACTACCCAGACACGGCTATGCCCAGCACCACCGCAACCGATTCTGTGGCTGCAGCTCCCCGCATGGGAACTGCCCAAACCGACGAATCCTCCTGGGCCGGCTGGGCAATCAGCAGCTTTACAAAAAAGCTCAGCACTGCTAATGGAGAAATCGAAAGAGCAGCCTCCCCAAGCGCGCTAGGTAACGAACCTCGGCCCGCCTCTGCACCTACTGTCGCCGCACAAACCCAACCCAGCCTATCTGCGGAAACGAGAACCGCCTCCGCCTTAGCACTACACAGAAAAGCCCTCTCACCAGCAACACCCGCTCACTCCAGCTTCCTCGGCGACGAAGACAACGAAGATAACGACCCGGACGCCTGGGGCGACCTAGATGAAGAGAAACTTTTTGACGTGGAGGGCTCGTCGGGTGGTGCCAAACCCAAGTCAACAAATACCGGATCGCTCGACGGATGGGGAGAACCGGATATCGCCTCTATGGCTAATAAATCCAAAAACCCACTGCCTAAAGGCCTCACTAAGAAACCTACAGCACCGCGAATAGGCGTTGGAAATGCCTTTTCGAATGCGAAGGGCAATGTCATGGCGGCGAGGAAGCCTCTGAATAAGACGACGGGTATGAAGCCTATTGTTGCTAGGACAAACCCTACTCCCGCGCCAGCGGCTAAAGCGGAGGTGAAGGCGGATGCCTGGGACAATAATGCAGATGGGTGGGGCGATGGGTGGGATATTTGAATTTTGATTTGAACGTGTAACTTAGGAATTAGTTGTATGTGGTAAGTCAGCCCGGTAATGGTAATGGATTAGTGGAGGGATTGGGAAATGTGTGGGATTACACAAAAAGAGAGGGGGAATGGGAAAAACTTGAGGTCTGCTTGGATTTAAATTTTGGGGTATAACAGTGCCTTGGGATAGAATGGTTGGTTGTGCAGTTCATACTGTTTCATGGGATCTCACTCATGGTGAGCTGCCAATAGAGGTCGTTTGGTAGCCGGACAGGCCGAAACACAGCAAAAGCCAGGGTTTTCGAGCCATCATCACCCAAGAACCATGTGGAAACAATATAGAAAGAATTCGAGAACGATTTACTACAATAGCACCCGCATGAAAGGGTGTGGGACCCTTTCCTTCCATTCTCCTACTCTGGGCGGAAGCCTGAAATAGATATTATGCTTCAGGCGTGGTAATTCTTTCATTCTTTCGTTTTTCTTTTCAAAGCTGGGTTTCAAGGTATCGTGTTGTCAGGGGTTGAGGAGTGGTAGAGGGCTGTTTGGTTGAGTTTTCTAGATACAGGGCATGCGATATCTCTGTATGATACCATAGGTTGATTGAATATTATCCGGGTCGTGTGGGGGTCATCACTATCTCCCATCTACTTGCCAGTTTGTCCTGTCCAGCTGTCTAGGTATCTTAGCTGCCCGGGAATTAAGGCCTTTGTATTTAGCGGTAGATTAATCACACCAACATCCAGCATAACCCAACTCAAAAACCCAACTCGAAAGTCACTTGATAAAGCTTCTCAGGGTAGCATTATTCTAGCCGTACATTCTACGAACCCTCCCATGCACCAACCCCAATTTACCGGGAAAGTGCAATATCATCTATCCTCAAAATCATCTTACAAGTTTCTGCTGCCAATTCGATGGCACTAGTGCTCACCAGCAACGGTTGCAGGACGCTCTCGTCAACGATATTGGTGACAGCGCCCCTTCTAACACTAACCCCTGCAGACTTCTCACCCTTCTCGTGTCTGTTCCTGAGCTCTGTCACAACACGGATGCTGTTAAGGCCGGCGTTTTCCGCAAGAGTTGTGGGAATGACTTCTAGGGCTTCTGCGAACTCTTGCCAGCAGACCGACTCAGTGCCTGTAAGAGCAATGGTGGCTTTCATCAATGCGCGGGAAACTTCAATTTCGGGCGCACCGCCTCCAGCAATGAGGGCCCTAGGCACTTCGTTAGCAATAAGTAATAAGGGAAGGCGGGTTTCAAAATACTTCTTCTTTACGAGACATCTGATGACGCAGAGAGCGTCGTGCAAGGAACGTTCAGCCTCGTCAAGAATCATGGAGTTGGCTCCACGACACAGAACTGAGACAGTTTGGCCAACGCTCTTGACGCCAGTGACTTTTACGATGCGCGCTCCCGCGGACTGCACTTCCTCGACGAGGTCTGCTGTTCCAAGCTTGTCGTCGGTGAAAGAGTCAATATCGGCAATGGGCTTGCATCCGGCGCTCTGTGCACAAACCAGAGTTAGAAAATACGCCCGTGTGATCAGAAGGTGGAGCTCCTGGAAACCATAACATACGAACCTTGCAGATAAACTCAACCTCATCACGTTCAATATCCTTGATTGCTAGAATATTCAATTTGGCCAGGAAATGTAAAGAAAGATCGTTGACAGCGTCCCTAAGAATCGACTTCTGTATGAATAGAACGTTACACTTGGCCCTCTTAATCTTCTTGCACATATTAAGTAAGTATGTCCGTTCTTCCTTCAAGATCTTGTCCATTTGGCGGTAGTCATTGACAACGATTTGGTTTTCCATCTACCAAGCCACCAATTAGCCCATGTTGACCTCTCATTAGTTCTAACAATTTGGGGGGTGAGCAAACATCAGGTTTGGGCGGTGACAATTGAAACTGTATCAAGCCAATTCTCGCCTTCTCCATTCTCGATGGGCCTCCGGAGCCTTTAAGAACATTCTGTGTCAAAACGAGCCCATCCACAAGCTCTGTATCATCAATTGTGCCTCCAACCTTTTTAACTATACGGATATTATTTAAGTCGACGTTTTCAGCAATGGCGGGGTTGATAACTCGTAACACGGCATCAACAGCCATCGGTCCGAGGAGAGTAGAATATTGGGAAACAATCTTGCTAGAAAGTGAGGTGCTCGCTGCATCGAGGAGTGACTGGCGGTCTGTAAGTGCTACGGGGGTTGACATATCGGTGAGGATTTCAACAGCCTTTGCAGCGGCTCTTTGGAAGGATTCTGCGATGACAGTGGGGTGGATGCCTATCATCCAATGTTAGCCATCTCACTCCGTATACTCCTCTGGTGGGTATATTACCTTTTGATAGTAGCTTCTGCGCAGCCCCCAGAAGGCTCCCGGCAATAACAACCACCGAAGTTGTTCCGTCCCCAGCCTCAACGTCCTGGGCGGCCGAGAGATCTACCAACTAAGAGTATCTACAATGAGCAAAACCCACGAAGAGTTCAGTCTCCAGCTTCTCCGGGGAATATATATATATACCATCTTCGCCGCAGGATGCATTACAGCCATATCTTTCAGGATAGTATGCCCATCATTGGTAATCAACGTATTCCCTTTCCCATTCTGAATCATCTTGTCCATTCCCCTCGGGCCGAGTGAAGTCTGTGAAGCGCTATCAGTAAGAACTTCTCCATCATCGATAGAGCCTAATAATACCCTAATAGCGTCGGCCACGGCTGAGTAGACATAATGGGTCAGTTATGATACCAAACACATTCGATGAAAGTGACGGCGAAATACCTCTCGCAGCAATGATATTTGCTGTTCGCACAGCCATAGGCTTCTCCTTCAGACTTGATGTATTAGCCATGACCGGCCCGTAAGATGCAGTAGCTGCCATTTCTGTGTGGTGTTGTGGATTATGCAAATCGTAGAATTTTAATAAAGCTATGATAGAGGGGAGTTGAGGGGCACTGTTTCCATGAAATCCCCCGGAAGATCTCTGCCTGGAGATAAGATGGTGGAGATAAAGTAGTATCTTGGCATGATCCCAACGCATCACTGTAAATAACTCGTGAGTCTTGGGTACTGTACAGTACAAGTACCGGTTGGCTGCTTCTCCTATCATATTATCATACCTGGGAATTTCTGACGGTCATTAAAATATATGATAGACCGTGACTTTTCTAGGGTGTCTATCTTCTTTTTTTTTCGCAGAAAATATCTATAGGAAGGAGGATTTCGTAGCTGTAGAGCTGGTTGGATAAACGCGACAGAGGCCAAAGGATCTGATACACTAAGATTGGGGGTTCGGAAGCTATTTTACATTTCCACAGACGTCTTGGAACTCAGTTTTCTTTTTTTTAAAAAAAAACCCAAAATCATAGCGTGTACTGAACCTCCCCATATAAGAGCCCTGACCTCGGAAGGCTGAGGGAGGGAACAATCCGTCCCTACTACTTTACCCTGTTCAGGGGAGGTTAACGGACCAGAGTGA
>NW_003299139.1:1170292-1171561 GCF_000151645.1 Tuber melanosporum | reverse complement strand
AAGAAGGAACCATCTTGGTTGACGTTTGTAGAACAATGCAAGATGTACTATTGCAACAAATCACTTCCAAACACCCCTTCTATGCTGTTTTCGCCTATGATGGCTGGGTAATGTTATCTCGAAAGCCCCCAAATTTGGAGTGCTTTTGCCTCAGTCGAGTTACCAAACGACCTCCGCTGGTCATCAGATATGAGTGATTTCACATGATAGAACCTCGATGGAGGGGCAATGCAACCTGGGCAAAGGTTAGACCTCTCAAGGGGTCTTGCAGACCGCATAACTAGACGTTCTCAATAAGTTACTAGCATCTAAATTAATTAAAGGCTCTTTTCAGGGAAAGTCCTTGGAACCTTGAGTGGTATTCAAGTCGCTAAGAACCGATCCCCAGGTTGGTGTTTGTATAGAGTCCCCTATTACCCCATTAATAGTATCCTAAAGTTCAAAGCTTGTTCCGCCTATAAGGGGGGTCCATATTTTGATAAATTAGATCTGATATCCTGCAAAAATTGGTCTTGGTCATATTTGCAGCACTGCGTTGTTGAGTTCACTAAGCAGTCTACATGAATTCTATTGGGAAAGCACAGTTAGAGGTGTTATATCATACAGCCATCCCCGAAGCCACAGCATGAAAATCATCCGTGCGTCTTCCCACGACTACTCAAAACACCATCATCAGCATCTGGCGCTTTGATGATTGTCTCCCTAACCACTCCCTTCCTATCATATTTCATATGTTAATTATTTCCCCTATTTTAATCTGCTAGGCAACCGCACCCACATTTGAATGATAAATCTAGTTATACGGATGATTCATAGCCCTAAACACCCCGCACAGGGATTGATCAATTTGTTAAACTCATCATTAGTCTCCTTAACCGGTGTAACAGCACCGCCCTCTAGGGGCAAATACTTGGGTATCTTTCTCCCCCCCCCGTTATGGCAGCGAGGTGATGATATCACACTCTAGTGCTGAAGGGGGGGGCTACCTTGCTGTGGAGGGCGAAGGAGATGCCTATTCCATAGTTTACCAGAGTTTGTGCATCAACTAGAGGTATGTGTGTGATCGGGGAATAGACATCCCAAAGCAGCTTGGTGATATACCCCCGCCATGGCGAGCGATTATAGGAGGCTAAATTTGAAATGGAATTTTGTTTGAAATCGATAAATTCAGGTTTACTTTGGCCCAAAAAAGAATTAGTTTATATCCTTCGAATCTTCTGGTCGGGAATAGGCAATATCCGCCTTAGATTTCCGAACCCCATTTTCCCC
>NW_003299139.1:1155754-1170142 GCF_000151645.1 Tuber melanosporum | reverse complement strand
TTCAATTGAGAGCTTAAAACCCATGGACTAGTTTATTCTTACACGTATATGTACTTACATAATATAACGATGATCAGGGTATATTTTCATGTCTATCAATCGCATTTCACCTTGCTTGTGTGTAGAGCATTCGGCTACATACTCTACCATAACCGACAGTTGGCAGAAGGTGGTTGAAGCCCACGGAAGTAGGGCTATACTGGTGAGTAAGTTAAATAAACGAGGATAACAGGAGGACTGCATGACCTGCGCGGACCAGAGCTGTGAAGCCATAGCTGTTAGGATGTGATTACCTGGGGGCTATGTTTCAGTAACCCGAATATAACTGGTAAAAGGCTTATAATACACTTTATTTATTGACATATCATTCACCCCTAACTTGAAGAAGGGGCTATTTGCTGGACTTGCTCCTAGGGGCTCTCCGCTTGTGGCTTGCTAGAGGTGCGTGCCGGGTGATCTACATCATATATTATCACTCGGTCTGTTTGACGCACCGGCCCACGACTAACCACCAGATTCCAACACCAACAAGAAAACATTTGGGAATCATACAAGGTGGCAACAAATATACAGACAAGACATCCCCCTACAAAGATAGAATACAAAATAAAAACCTGTATAACCCCGACGAAAAAAAAACAAAGTCGTAGAACACAGACCGGGGAAGGGTCTTCTTTCACGTCGAAATCGTTAAGAGAAAAGGAGACTAAAAAGACCCACACGCCTCTTTCCGCAATGCCGAGAAACGAATATGAACAAGAAAGAACATAAATCTGGGAATTAGTACAGATGCTTTTACAGAACGAAGAAACCCTCCACCCGGCTCAATTGCCTTGTCAAGGTGACAACGAAGGCAGGTTGGGAAATAGTTTGCCTCAGCTGCCGGAGCTAGACAGCCTTGATGCTGATCAAGCCTGCCGACTGCCAAATGAGCGTAATATCTCGTGCGGAATAGAGCCGAAAAAAAAATGAACCTCGGAACCTTGTATGCCAACTGCATCCCTAAAGCATCATACTTCTTCGCCTAGCTCCAATCCCGGGCCCAGGCGGGCCTAATCTCCTTCGTTCATCATCGCCTCCATCCTCACTCGTCAGATGTCCGCTGCTTTTTACACCCCTAACTGTCCTTGCCCCCTCACTGCCAATTGGATCTCCACCAAGCGTCACCCGTCTGGACCCACAAACACCTTCGAAAACCCCTTCGTTATCCTCCACTTTGGTAGATGAAGGTGGAAGATGGCTATAAACCTTTTTCCGGGCGGTGCTGGCGTCAATCAAAGTTCGGTGATTGCAATCAGTAGAAGGGTCCGGACCTTCAGTAGTTACCGTTTTTCGTTTCCCCTCACCATGCCCAAAGGCCGCCCTGGACCTGCCTTCCTCCTCATTCCCAGGGTTCATACCATTAGGTGGGCAGTGCAGACTACTAGTCCTCCTCTTTCGCTGGGAAATTACGCTCGGGGGTAGACCTGACTCCAAATCTTTTTCCCTTCTCTCTCTCTCTCTACTTGGCTTCCTTTCTAATAAACCTCCGATCCCTCTTTCCTTGTGCTTTCTTAGATCCTCCTCCAATCGCGAGGTTTGCGTTGGCAGCGGCATGGGTGGCAGGTTTAGCCATTGATCTTCATCGTCCGCATCTTCTGGGTCCTCACTCTTGACTTTGAGCTCACCCTCTACCACAGACTCCTTACTCCTGGATCTTCCAGCAGAGCTACGCTTTTGAGTCCTACCCTCACCCCTGGCCGCTTCTGCAGCTCTGTCGTCCCGCCTCATCTTGTCGCGCAGATTTGGCAATGCGTAATTGACCCCTGATTTCGCTCGTCTAGAAGCGCGCACGTTTGTGGGTTGCTCGGTATCCGGTGGAGATGGGTCGACATCCCGAGCATGGGAACTGCGGTAGGCTTTCATTGAGGGAGGAGGGGGGAGGTCGACTTTTTCGGGTTTTCCATAGCCCTTCTCATCTTTGCCTAGGGCAGAGGCTATTCTTGCTTTCTTTAATGGTGAATTGGTAGGATCAGAGTTGGTACTTTCTGTATCTCGAGTGTTAGACACGCCCCGACTTTTCAAACGATGTGGGGAGGTATTAAAAAGATGCCGGAACTTACTGGGCCCCAACGCTCGTCTGCTGCTGGTAGAGATGGCGGGCGCAATAGGGGGCGCATATTCTTCGCCAATGGAAACAGAAGCTTCCTTCCTCTTTCTCGCGTCAGAACTCAACACGAGCCGGACTATCTTAGATGGAGCCCCCTCCTCCCTAGCCTTGTGTTGTCCCTCCTGCGCTTGATCTTCCTCAGCGCTTCTAGGCGCATCTGCGGTCCCCGCACTTTCGACTCCCCCAACTGACCTCACTACTTCAATTGGCTGCTCGGATATTTTGGAGAATTTGAATTCCATGTCTGCTACCAATTCCATAACTGCCTCTGCTTCTCGTTCGAACTTGTGCTTGGATGCCTTACTTATGGTGTTTTCGTTTGATGGCGCAGGTGGTTGAGTTTTTGATGGCACAGCAGGTTTGTTGAGTACCCCTAAATCTATTGCCATGGCACTATCTCTCCTCCGTCTCGGCCGGATATCGAGTAAGCTAGAGACGGGGGGTTTCAGGTCTTCATCAGAGTCGTCATGTATGTTATCTTCTAGCTGTGGCGGAGGTAAGTTGATTTCCTCAAAGCTGGGACATAGGGGGTCAGTTAAAACGTTCGCAACCCCTATTTTGTTATGAAATGGCAGGTGTGACCAAAGAACGGGGAGAGGAAATACTTCAGGCTGTTCCTCCTATGCTCTTCCACGTTTAGGCTATTTCGACGGGAACGAGCATCCTCATGAATTGCAGGTAACTGCCCATCATGCATCTCTCCCAGTGTGAGTTGGCTCTTCCATATCCTCTGGTGATGTGAAATTATGTTGGCCCTTGGTTGCCTAACTGCTAATTTTCCTGTCATAAGTTAGTAACTTCGCTCGAATACCGGATCACATGTCGTTTACGACTTTCAAATGCAGCCGGATAACTACCTTCTGGCGATGTCGTTATAGCCTGTTCTAATCCCTTCACAATCCCACCCAACTCTGCAACCTTTTCCTCCAGCTTCTTCTTAGTAGCCTCGACACTCTCTACTACCACTCTAGCCTTTTCACGCCTATCTAACGAAGCCTGTAGTTTGATCACCTGCTCCCTAAGCTCAATGTTTTCTGTGAGTAGACGGGTTGTCTCGTCTTCCAGGTTTCGAATTCGGACTGATTGGGTGGAGTTGACCCTACGGCGGTCAGTATCAACAACCACTCATCCAAACATAACCATTGGGTAGATGAACGATGCGATAGTTGACCGACTAACCTAGCTATTTCACGATTCTGGCGCAGGAACCGCTTCTTGACTATTGCGTATTAAAGACTCTGGTCAGCAATCATGCGGTTCAAAAGAAAATGAATGGGTAAACAAATATAAAGCATAGTTTGAACCATGTTCAATAAGCCAGATATACTGTAAACAAACTTACGTGCTTCCAGCGACTCCGTCTGGGGGTCATTAAGTCTTGCCATGCATTAAAGAGGTGATATAAACCAGCCCTTGAGTGGAGGATTTGTGTGTAGTTGAAAAATAGAGAAGGACTAACGATGTGGTGGAGGACTGAGAAGGGTATGGAAGTGTAGACAGCGAATATGGTTGTTTGCTAACACCTGTATCATAAGCAAGAAGGGCATGGAGGAACCGGGCATTGCTTGTTGATGTTTCGCCTAAATAGGTTAAGCGTATGTTTTTTCCCGCGCGACCGCGTCCTGTCCATGGCAACCAGATGGTCTCTCTGTGTGACCGCTCTAATGTTTTTTCTTTTACGCCTCAAGAGCTTGGAGTTGCTCTTCCACATCACTTCCTCAACATCTCTTGATATCAATCATCTTTCAACGTCCCAAAGATGGCCAACCCGTATCCGAACCGTTATTCACAGCATTTCCGGCAGCCATCTGCCTCGGGGTCATCTGGTATGGGAGGATCTCAACAATCTCCTGCGTTGTCTGCCCGGATAAACGAGAAGAAGCAAGAACTTGAGAATCTACAAGCTCTACGGGATTTATCAGCGGGGTTAGCATCACAGATGCAACAATTGGAAGAAAAGCTGGGAACACTAGCAGACGGAACAGAAGGTTACTATCCCCTACCAATCTCAGATCGATAAATGCTAATAAGGTTGGTTGTACAGCTGTTGCCGCAGTGTTATCCAATTGGCACAACGTTCTACGAGCTATAGCTATGGCTTCTTGTGAGTTACTAGAAGTGTGATAACAATGAGGGATCAAGTGCTTACTGTTGTAGCTAAAATACCCATACCGAAGGACCCCGCAGCTGACGACAACCCGTTCGCACCTACGAAGAAAACGGATGAAAACGAAGACCTAGGAAAGGATGGAAATGGCGTCCCAATGCCACAGACACTCGTCAGGATCCCGGTACTACCACAACCATCGAAATGACCTACTGGATTGGATTATATGAGATCGCCGCTCTTTTGTGTTGGTCGGAAGCTTATTCTCGGTTTGAAGGTGTGGTTGATCGCATATGATTGGAGTTTGGAGTTTTGATTAATCGCCCATAAAGATCGAGATATCCTTGGATAAAGGGAGTAATACATTCCACCTCCTTGACGTTTTGAATCCCCTCTCCCAAAAAATGTAATATCACGTGATTGAGTGACTAAACCCTAATGACATCAGCCCTGAAATCCCCCACACTTTGGAGGAAACATTTCCCCCTTCTTTCCCCTCAAACCGTGCCTCTATTCGAAGCTCTCCATTACCACAATTGACACACCATCTCCCCCCCACGATTCCAAATAGCATACAATTTACGTTACTAAATTAACTGGACAAGGCTTTGTTAACAAGAGCAATGGCCGACCACTCACACTCCCACTGCCACGACGAACACTCCCACGGCCACGGAGAGGGTGCGCATGACCACTCCGGTTTGTGCCTCCCTAAACTCCATCATAAAGCGGAATCCAATATGCTAACTTTACAGACGACGTCACACCCGCCATTCAATCCTCTCTCTACAAGCACATAGACTTTGACAAGATAACCACTCTGAACGAAGCTACTCCCGGCAGCGGACGAGATGTCGTTAGGAAATCCTGGGAGGACCGGCTCGCCGGCACCCCCACCGTCGAAAGTGATGCAGACGAGGAGCTCTTAATGTTCATCCCGTTTGTACCCCTTCCTCCCCACCCGACTGACTAACAAACAAACAATCGGGGGATATTAAGAAGACAATATCAGGTTTACCGGCCTCGTAAAGCTCCACTCAATCCTCATCGGCGCGAACCCCGGAATCTCTGCCCCGAAAACCTTGAAGCTCTTTTCAAATCGCGACGATATGGACTTTACTTCTGCTAGCGACACACAAGCCGTACAGACACTGGATCTCCCAGTGCCGCCTCCCGGAAATGACAGGGTTATGGAGCTCCCAGTGAAGCGAGCGTTGTTCAACAATACTAGATCCCTGACTCTCTTCTTTGAGAATAATCACTCGGATGGGGAGGAAGTTACGCAGATTACATATTTGGGGTTTAAGGGGGATTTGACTGAGTTGAAGAAAGAGCATGTCGTTACGCTGTATGAGGCCGCTGCAAACCCAGCGGATCATAAGAACTTGGTCCCAGGTGCGAAGTATGGTTCTTTAGGGTTGGGCGGGAGACAGGGCGATGGGTTTTAACGTGATGAGAGAAAGGGTGCAGTTTCTTAAATTTTCGGCTGAGGTCAATGCTTGGTCGGTTCAGTTTGTCAAAAGGTCTTTGAAAGGTTGTCTCGCGGTTTGTATTATTCATTCTAGCTGGGCTATTATCTTGAGCGGGGAGTTCTTAGGAGGTTCTCTCTCTCTTTAAGGTCCGGCCCTAGCATATGCGTTGGCGATGCTTTTTTTGCGTCCCTTTCTTGAGCGTGCGTTTTTAGGTATCATGCTTCTCTTGTTCTTCTCAATAACCAACCTGGCATTCATGAAAGGCAAATACCCTAGAACTAGCATGCCACCCCTCTAGATCCATCAATTCGCACCTCATGTATTCGCAATGCCAGGGAGCATGATATGAAAGAAAATGAAGCCCAATCGCCATTGAAGACGGAAAAAATATACATATTTAGACTATCAACGTCTTGCCGAACTTCCCGGTTCGGCTATGAAGGGACTTCGCCGTTCTTCCTAAATGTGACCTTCTCGACCCCGACGCTCTCGACTCCCTTCTCGTCTGTCCGAAGTTGGTAGACATAGAGCACAAGGACACTTCCTTGGACCTAGAGATAGTTAGACCCGGCCCCAACCCCCATAGCTGTTAACCGGAACCAAAATTAAACTTACATCCATCAAGCAGAAACTGGGGACAATAGGCTCGTCTGTTGAAACCCACCCACCAGAGATGGCACCAGTTGCAGATCCTACACCCAATCAGCACCCTGTTTTCCAATCTCTAAGCCTCCAAAATCCCTAACCTGGGTTAATGAAGAACCTCCCCTCAAGCTCATACGCCTCAAATCGATGGGTACCACCCCAAACCAGCACATCACAATCAAGTCTCCTTGCTTCAATTAGCAATGAATCACTATCGCCCTGTGGTACAATGGTATGGCCGTGGGTAAACCCAATACGCAGATTCCCATGGGTGACGACTTTCGACAGTGGAAGGTTGGCAGCTTCCGTGTCGAAATCGCCCTTGACAATCTGTAACTCTGGAGCCACACTTCGAAGGAAATCATAAGTTTCTTTGTCTGTCAGGTTCCCTAAGCAAAGGATTTGTCCGATCTTTCCGGGGGAGAGAAGTTTGCGGAACTGGAAATTGTTAGATGGCGGGGTTGGAGGGGTAGCTGGACTAGGGTGGGAGAGAAAACACCTTGGCTGGAATGTCCTATAAGGGAGTTAGTTTACCTAATACTCGAACAGCCTTGGGAGGTTAAGGAGAGGTGTTACCGGAGCTCTATCTGGGATATGGAGATCTCCTATGCAAAGAACTAATCGGGAGGCCATTCGATACCAGAATATTGCTTAGTTTGGTTGCGGGTCGTCTGTGTGTTAAACAATTAGCTTGACCACCAAGAAGGCATGAAAAAGCAAGGCGAATCACTGGCTATCTTTGGATTGGCTCCGGTAAGAGTATTGGTTGGTGGTGGAGGTGGTGGTGGCCACGAAATACAGTACCGGTACATATCACTATTTGAATACCGCCTCTCAAGCCATTGAACTTATGCCCCTAAAAGTTAAGATAAGGTTACCCGGAAGATCTCCACATCACGTGAACCCGGCCACAATCCAAATCTCCAGTGAACAGCAAACATCTTGTCACAGGGCATGTCGTCTCGGCATCGCGTTTATCGGTATCCTCACTCGGCCGCATCCTGTTACCGTACTGCAATCTCGTCTCTATTGACATATCACATCTACAAGTACCGTACTGTAGATACCGGTAGTATCAAAAGCGGTATTTTTAGAGGACAAAAAATGCAAATTCTCTGCAATAAAAAGATATTACTAGTATGCTGTTTCGATATAGTGTTCTGGTTCTCACAGTCTCAGCGTATTTACACTTTCTAAGAACCCTCAATGCTAACATATGAAAATGTCATATTATATTGTATGCAGTTATAAGAAAATTCCTGAACAGGTTGTTCTCTATACCTCATCACAGGATCCCTTATTCCAGTTAGTACTATACAAGGTTGCTATAATTATTATTATTATAAGATTATATAATACTATAGTAAATATTAAACCAATATTGCACTATTTTAGAAAATTATTTATGCTCTTCTTTTTTAACTTCACATTATTTCTATTATTCTACTTATATTATTAGGACTCTAGTTATAAAATGAGCATGTGTTAATAGAAAATACACTCTTGGACAACAACTACAAAATATTTATTTTTGCTTCACCATCTAGCTTGAGGTGTAGAGTATATATCTAATAGTTTAAAAAATATTTTTATAGTAATGACCTCTCTAGCATCCTCTATATGCAAATTTTTTTTCTTTTTTTTTCAAAATCTACTTTTTAGTATATTATAAAATAACTTCAACTTCTGAGGTATAAGTACATGTTAGGAGTACCGAGACCCGATATCTAAGAACCACCCTAAGTAGGGTAACCCCAATTGGAATCAGAATCTCTGGTTTCCAACACTTCCCTTCAGCCCTCTTACGGGACCCATATGTCATTATACATATTGATCTGTTAGGAATACCAGAACCTGATACCTAGGAACCACCCTAAGTAGGGTAACCCCACTCGGAATCGGAATCTCTGGTCTCCAACACCCCCCTCCAGCTCCCTTACGGGGCCCACGCATCATCATATATATAAATCTCAGTTGTGTCCTGTGACTATATTACCACAGAATTGAAGGTATTAAAATAATACCATATATGTTGTTGCCGTCTGTCCGACCGGATCCTGTTCGCAGGATATATGAGAGGAGACCTTCGGCTAAGTCTGGGAAGTGGAACGGAGTGATTCCGTCAACTACTCAGAGAGTTACTTGGCTTCAAACACATGATACCTTTGGCATGGGCCATAGGTAACAGGACGATTTTGTACAAAGAGATGATATCAAGCGGTAAAGGATCTCTACTAGAGACTAATACATTTACATCTGCCAGAAGAGTCTAGAACTCTAAAAAGACACTACCAAAGAAGCCAATGAACTTCACGGAGTGTTGCAACTGGGTTTCGAAATACGTCGTAGCCATGGGGTGATTCTCAATACTACAATGGTTACTGAAACCTACTATCCAGAGAGCAACCAAGGGTTGCTGACCGAGGGATTAATTACCAATCTGGTGGGATAGCTTCCTGCAAGTTAATAGGAAGTCATCTAGAGAAAATATATCAGTTGAGTATGGAGTTACAAAGGATTGGAGTCAGATGACCTACGATAGTTGTAAGGACGACCACCTTTGCAGATAAAGCCGTGGATAAAACTGATCATTTTATCAATGGCAAAGACAATTGGAGCCAACTCATTTCGACTTAAGAACTAGGCCATAAGTCTAAAGACTCTGCTAATCGAGATATTACTATTGGGGACAGTACGTTTTCTAAGAAGAAATATCGTAATTACCAAAGAGGGTGTGATGGTTTTCAAGGTCCACAGGTGTTCGCACCTTGGAAGAAAACTCGACGTTGCAAATTACGATTGAAGAAGTACATAGTTGTATGATAAATAGATGTAGTCCATGAACACTCAGATGTGGAATATAAATATCGAAGTGCCTCCCAAGCTTTAGACATCATCAAGCAACGGAGAAGAGACCTTAACAATATAATATTGTTTTTATAATTCTACCCTACTTTACCTATTTTACTTCACTCCTAGCAGTCATAAATAAAACAAGCCAAGTCCGAGCCTTCCTAGACAATCTCTGTCTACAAAAACGAATCTCAATTGGCCTAGACAACCTTGAATTCTATCCAGTTGTCTCCGCCTAACATGATCTTAGTTGCATAACTCAATAGAAATATTATGTGACATCTTTCTAAAGGTCATATGTTTAACTCCTGTTGTCAAAGTTATTTCTGGTATTGAGTTATTTTCTACCGATGCTACTTATAACTATAAGGCTCCCTGCATGACTGTTAGGTGGAGACAACTTGATATACTTCAAGATTGTCTAGGCCAATCGAGATTCGTTTTTGTAGACAGAGATTGTCTAGGAAGGCTCGAACTTGGCTCGTTTCGTTTATGACTACTAGGAGTGATGTAAAGTAGGTAAAGTAGGGTAGGATTGTAAAAACAATATTATATTGTTAAGGTCTCTTCTCCGTTGCTTGATGATGTCTAAAGCTTGGGAGGCACTTCGATATTTATATTCTGCATCTGAGTGTTTGCTGACTACATCCATTTATACAACTATGTACTTCTTTAATCGTAGTCCACAATGTCGAGTTTTCTTTCAAGGTGCGAACACCTGTGGACCTTGAAAACCATCACACCCTCTTTGGTAATTACGATATTTCTTCTTAGGAAACGTACTGTCTCCAATAGTATTATCTCGATTCGCAGAGTCTTTAGACTTATGGCCTAGTTCTTAAGTCGAACTGAGTTGGCTCCAATTGTCTTCGCCATTGATAAAATGATCAGTTTTATCCACGGCTATATCTGCAAAGGTGGTTGTCATTATAACCATCGTAGGTCGTCTGACTCTGATCCTTTGTAACTCCATACACAACTGATAGATTTTCTCTGGATGACTTCCTATCAACTCGCAGGAAGCTATTCCACCAGATTGGTAATTAATCCCTCGGTCGGCAACTCTTGGTTGCTCTCTGGGTAATAGGTTACAGTAACCATTGTAGTAATGAGGATCACCCCATGATTACGACGTGTTCCGAAACCCAGTTGCAATACTCCGTGAAGTTCGTTGGCTTCTTTGGTAGTATTCTTTGGAGTTCTAGACTCTTCTGGTGGATGTAAATATATTGGTCTCTAGTAGAGATCCTTTACCATTTGATACCATCTCTTGGTGCAAAATCGTTCCATTACTTATGGCCCGTACCTAAGGTATCATGTCTTTGAAGCCTAGTAACTCTCTGAGTAGTTGATGGAACCACACCATTCCACTTCTCAGACCTGGCCGAAAGTCCCCTCTCATAAACCCTGTGAACAGGATCTGGTCGGACAGACGGCGGTGACGTATATGGTGTTATTCTAATACCTTCAATTCTGTGGTAATATAGTCACAGGAGGCAACTGAGATTGATATATATGATGACGTGCGGGCCCCGTAAGGGAGCCGGAGGGGGGTGTTGGAGACCAGAGATTCCGATTCCAAGTGGGGTTACCCTACTTAGGGTGGTTCCTAGGTATTGGGTTCTGGTATTCCTAACAATGACAAACCAAGAACCTTTAACTGAAGGGTTAAGATTCTATCCTATAGAAGTGCTTCTCCTCTACACGAGGATTGATATTGGATATAAATTTGGTAGCTGGATCAGAAGATATTGAGCTTCGAAGTAGGTGACCTAAGAAGGTTGCATACAAAGCTTTACAGAGTTAATGACTGCGGAATTATATGCCAATCTGGTAGAATAGCCTCTTGTGAATTAGTAGGAAGTCATTTGGAAGATATCTGTAGGTTAGATAAGGAGTTATGAAGGTTTGAAGTTGGTGACCTAAGATGGTTGCATCTATGACTACTTGTAACGTGTTCGCAGGGTGCTAATCACGTTATCGGGAATAGATACGATAGTTGGCAGGTGGCCTACTCTTCCAGAGAGGAGGCGAGAGCTGAGAACTAAAGGAGGCTTCGAGGGTGTACTGGGGAACAAAGAAGTAACTGTTCAACCAAGTATATTGAAATACTGTCTGTTGAAGTCTGCCTTTTCTATCATAGAAACAGGCGGTCTTTAAATACACAAATCTGTTCATGTCTAGCATGAACGAAACTAATCAAAGGTATCAATCGATACACTTTGGTAAAACTCCTTAAGTATCAAAGCGATACTTAAAATAAAACATAAAATAAAACCAAGTATCAAACGATACTTAAAACAAACCAAGTATCAAAGCGATACTTAAAACAAAACATAAAACAAAACCAATAACCAAGTACCCGTACCGGTTACACTACTCCTGCAGACACGACCTGCAGATGAAACTGATCATTTCATCAATACCTTGAGACAATTGGAGCCAACTTAGTTCAGCTTGAGAACTAGGCCATAAGTCTAATAACTCTGAAGATCGGATAATTGCTATTAGAAATAGTAGGGTTCTCAATTGTCAAAATAGTAATTACTGAAAAGGGTATGATGGTTTTCATGGTCTCCTAATATTCGCACTTCAGAAGAATACCTGACCTTGCAAGTTATAGTTAAAGAGGTATATAATTTGTATGAGAGATAGATGTAGTCCGCAAATACTCAGATATGGAATATACATATCAAAGTGTCTCTTAAGCTTTTGGACATTATCAAGCAACAGAGAAGACACCTTAATAATATAATATTGTTTTCACGATTCAATTCTACATTTTCATACTGTTAGTAGTTATAAACAAAATGAGTAATCCTCTGAGCCTTCCTAGACAAATATCTGTCTACAAAATGAATCTCAATTGGCTTAGATGATTCTGAATCTATACAGATCATCTCTGCTTAACAGTACAACTAATAATAATTGCTAATTCTTAAGTAGTTGTGGAGTTATTTGATATTAAAGTTGGCTAATCTGCTGATTTTTACTCCTTGCATCAAATGAAAAGTAGCCATATCTCAAAAATGTTTTCTGGAGTCTCTTTTGTTATAATACATTTTTCTACCCATAGAAAAAATGTCCAAGAATGTCACAAATGTGACAGGATTTCCCATGTGATTTCATTACGAGTCATAGGTCTCATACATATGACTCAATCAAGTCATATAATTTGTTTATATTATGATTTGTTATGTTTTGCACATGACTCAATTATGAGTTATAGAGTTTTACGCATATAACTTACTGGAGTCATATGACTTGTTTATGTTATGATTTATTATATTTCATACAAGATGCGATTATAAGTAATAGGTTTTGTGCATATGACTTGTTTACAAGGATTTCACATGACTCATAGTTATGAGGCATCAGAGTTAGGGTTGGTGAAAAGAGGACAATATAAGGAGGCTGGTACGGCTGAGAAGGATATGCTCTTCACACTTTGTTCTAAGTAATTTCCTTACTTATTATGTTATATAAATAAAACACCTTTACACTCTTCATTCTTTATATTTCTCATAAGCCTAAGGATAATATCTATATATATTACGACAATAGGCGTTACTTAAGAAAGTTTTGGTAACACAGGTCAAAAGGCCTAAGAACTATTGAAGGAAAAAGATATATATATATATATCAAGAAGAGGTATCATTGCCTATTGCTATATATTAACAGAAACTTAGAAACATTACAAAAAGGCAGGTTTTAATTGGTATAGGCTTAAATATTACTTATTGTAAAATTTCTTTATGATTCTGACATGGTTTCCTCATAGCTAAGTTACTAGTTACTATATAAAATATGTAATCTTCAAATACCAATACCTATTTTGGAAAACATTTTCTTATAATTTCTTCTAGTAGATTTCTTTATTTATACCTATTAACTCTAACTATTAGACAGAATTGTAACATTTTAACTTAAACTAGTATTTTGATTGATTACATTTTGAGTTATTTCATAATCAAGGTAAACTAGTTTTGATTGTCCAATACTATACTCAATATCCTCCTCTTCCTTCTCCTAACTACAAGTATCTCTTAACTATTACTTACAAGTTATAAATGTAGTATATGTAAAGCAAAATCAAGTGAGAAAAAACAACTTGATGGTGCAATATATTTGCCTCTGGTATTAAGATTTATATTGTTATGCAATTATCATAAATTACTGTCAGAGAGAAGGAAATACAAAAAGAAAAAATGACAATTAATTTGTAAATTTAATTTTTAATTTTATTATAAAATATAAAAAAATAGTCTATTATTGACAATGCTTATCAGATTTTATTCTTTTTCTCAGTATTTACTGTTTTTCAAGGAACAGGTCAGAGATAGATATTTTCATCACTTGAGCTTATAAGATCCCTCAGATTTCCTACAATTTTATTTTTCTTTATGGATCTTTCTCCTACTTGTATTAGTATTATCCTACCTACCATCTAACTAATTCCTCCATTCCATATGTGTATCTTTTTTTTATCCTTATATATTGGAAGGGGATGGGGCTTCCTTACTTGTTTTTTTTTTTGTTCAGTTGGTAGATTCAGATCTACTAATACTATCTATTATTCTGTTCCATCATATATAATCAATTTCCTATGTATCAGTATTTGTTTGTTAATTAGAAAATAGAAAGAAGGTCACAACTCACTTGAGAATTTCATCCTGCTTATACAGAATATTCCCACCCACCAGTCTACCCAAAATCTGTCCTACTGGTCACAACTCTACAACTGTTTTAATTAGTAAATATTTTTCTCAAATACTTATTCTCATAGATTATTCTCCTGTTAATGTTAGTATATTCTGCTTTTACTTACATTAGCAAAATTCTCAAGAAATACAGTTCCCAATTCTTCCAACATGTTATCAATATATAATAGCAGGTTGCCTACCCACCTATCCTTACAGAGATTTTTTAATATGTTGGCAGGTTGTCCATCCTGTGATAGGGGCTTCCTCTAGGAAGATAGATCCCGAAGTTGCAACCACACTAAGATGAATTCTTCTGGGAACAGATATAATAAAATTTCAATGTCTTAGCAGTAGAGTTTGAAGAAACAAAACAGTAAAACTTAATATTATTAAAGTACAGCTTTACTCAATTAAGTCCTAATCTCAAAAGATAGCTAATTGCCAGAGTAGAGGAGCTT
>NW_003299139.1:1152295-1155165 GCF_000151645.1 Tuber melanosporum | reverse complement strand
AGAAGTAACCAGTCAACCAGGTATATTGAAATACTTTCTGTCAGAGTCTGCCTTTTCTATCGTGGAATTAGGCAGTCTTTAAATACACAAATCTGTTCATGTCAAGTATGAACGAAACTAATCAAAGGTATTTAAGCAATACACTTTAGTAAAACAACTTAAGTATCAAATCGATACTTAAAATAAAACATGAAACAAAACTAAGTATTAAACGATACTTAAAACAAACTAAGTATCAAATGATACTTAAAACAAACTAAGTATCAAATGATACTTAAAACAAACTAAGTATCAAAGCGATACTTAAAACAAAATATAAAACAAAACTAAGTATCAAATAATACTTAAAACAACCAAAGTATCAAAGCGATACTTAAAATAAAACATAAAATGATACTAAGAACCGAGTACCCGTACCAGTTACAATAATAATCACATATCTCTCCTGATAGACTCCTTTAGTGGTTAACTACCAATAGGTACTACCCATAGTAAACCCTCCCAGAAGTAGGTCTCATTGTGATCTCAGACTAGTGTTTTAGAATTCTTAACAATTCTCTAATACTATTGCACTTTGGGGGCAATGGACATTAGTTAACTCATCTATAGGTCTCCAGTAACTTCACATACTACTTCTAACTTTAAAGTTGTATTACTCTATTAGTTCTGGTCTGTTTTGCATGATACTACCTGGAGACCATTCTCCAGGATCTCAGCTACCCTGTCAAATATTCTATGGATAGCCTCCAGTCGACCAGACTGTGTGAGCTTATACAGTGTTACAGGAGTGTTTCTTCTTGTAGACTTTTACTAGACTTACAGCAACTTTCCCAGCTGTAGCCCATGACGCTAAGGACTTATAACAGGATTGGAGGGGGGTGTTAGCCACTATACTTCTAAGTTACAGCTTGCTTGAAGCTCAAATAGTTGTGTGGGAGAGATCTACACAACCTGAAATTCAAATACCCTATGTAATTTCACATGACAAATAATCTAGTAACTTCTCCTGAAGCCCTGCGTAATAATTTACTTTTAAGGTAGAGAAATGTGACTTCATAGCAGCATAACACAGGGCTCAAGGTAGGGTAACTCTAGTCTGAAGGTAGGGTAACTCTACCTGGACTCACTGTCGAGTAATTCAGGATAACTACTGCTCCCTACTAGTACCTACATACTTCTTAGTATGGTATAGTATGTCTGACTGAGGTACCTAACCAACAGTACCTCTACTCAGTAGACTGTATTCTACCACGATTCCCACTGCTTTAGTCTCTTAATACTGGTATAGGTATAGGTTTGGCTAACTGTAAGAGTACTTTGTGGAGTCTTATTTCATACTCACCTATTACAATAAGTTACACACACACTTAGTGGAGCATAATGCAGGAATGATTACTAATAGAAATAAAGAGATTAGTACAATACTGCACACTAATAAAAAAGAAAGAAATGTTAAATAAAGAAGTAAATAGAATATAATGTGGAGGGGAAATAAAGTAATTAATCTATCAACTATATAGATATGTCTTCAAGTAGCAATACTGAGGCAGTCATTGTGTGGATATATTAGGCAGAGACAACCTGTATAGATTTAGAGTTGTTTAGGCCAACCAAGATTCATTTCTATAGATGGAAATTGTCTAGGAAGGCTTGAAGTATACTTCTTTCATTTATAACTACTAAGAGTAAGGTGAAGTAGGTAAAGTAAAATAGAATTGTAAGAACAATATTATATTGTTAAGGTCTCTTCTTAATTGCTTGATGTTGATGATGTCTAAAAGCTTAGGAGGCACTTTGATATTTATATTCTATATCTGAGTGTTCACAGACTACATCTATTTATTATACAAACTATGTACCTCTCTGATTATAACTCCTAATGTCAGGTATTCTTCAACAGTACGAAAACCTGGAGATCTTGAAAATCACTACATTCTTCTAGGTAATTACTATTTTACCAATTAGGAACTATACTGCTCCCAATAGGAATTATCTGACCTTCAGAGTCATTAGACTGTTGGTCTAGTTCTTGAGTTGAACTGACTTGGCCCCAATTGCCTTTCTTATTAACAAAATAATCAGTTTTATCTGTCGGTTGTATCTGCAGAGGACATTGTAACTTCAACTTTCCTAGTTCGCCAACTGTAAACTTCAATAACTCTGGATCCAACTTATAGATATCTTGTAGAAGACTTCCTATTAATTCATAGGAAGCTATTCTATCAAATTGACAGATAATCCCTTGGTCAGTAACTCTTGATTGCTCTGGGCAACAGGGTTTCAGTTGCTGTTCTAGTATTCAGAATCATTTCCACAACTACAACACATTCCTGGGCCCAGTTGTAACACTCTGTGAAGTCCATTGGCTTTTGTGGTAGTATTTCTCGAAGTTCTAAACTCTTCTAATTATCATAGGATGAGTGCAAATGTATCCGTTTCTCGTAGAGATTCTTTAACATTCGATATCATATCTTTGTGCGAAAATGTCCTGTTACTTACTGCTCATGCCAAACATGTCACATTTTTGAAGCCTAGTAACTCGCTAAGTAGTTAACAGATATACTCCGTTCTACTTCCCAGACTTAGCCAAAGGTGTTAGGAATACCGGGATCCAATATCTAGAAACTACATTAAGTAGAATAACCCCGCTAGGAATCATAATCTCTAGTCTCCAACACTCCCATCCAGCTCTCTTATAGGGCCTACAGGTTATCACACATATCAATCTCAGTTACATAGCTCAATTGGAATATTATGTAACACTTCATCAAAGGTCAAATCTGTCTAGTCTAGTTGTTATCAAAGTTATTTCAGATATTAAGTTATTTTATACCAATGCTACATGCTATTATAAGAGTAGGGCCGAAAAA
>NW_003299139.1:1139324-1152145 GCF_000151645.1 Tuber melanosporum | reverse complement strand
ATAAGGCTTCCTGTATGACAATTGAGAACTTCTAATTGAAGGATTATAATTCCGTCCTATAGAAGTACCTCCCCTCTATACAGAGAAAGTTGCTAGATAAGAATCCATAGGTTAGATCAGGAGATATTGAGCTTTGAAGTGGGCGACTTAAGAAGGTTGCATACACGACTTCACAGTGTCATCTAGAGCAACCAAGGGTTGCCGATTGAGGGAATATCTATTAATCTGGCAGAATGGCTTTCTGCAGATTAGTAAAATGTCCTCTAGAAGAAATCTCTGAATTGGATATGGAGTTATGGAAATGTAAGGTCAGGCAACATAGGAAGATTGCAATTACGACTACATTCGGAGATACAATCCACAGATGAAACTAATCATTTCATCAATGATAAAGACTATTGGGAACAAGCCAGTTCAACTTGAGAACTAGACCACAGGTCTAAAGACTCTGATGATTGGATAATTACTATTGGGAACAGCAGGATTCATAATTAGCATTATCATAATTACTGAAGAGCGCATGGTGATATTCAGGGTCTCCAAGTGTTCGCATCTTTGAAGAATACCTAACATTGCAAGTTATAATCAGAGATGTACATAGTTGTATAATAGATAAATGTAGTCCGCGAACACTCAGATGCAAAATATAAACATCAAAATGCCTCTCAAGCATTTAGACATTATCAAGCAATAGAGAAGACAGACACCTTAGCAATGTAATATTGTCTTCATGATTCTATTCTACTTTACCTACTTCGCTCTTAGTAGTCATAAATAAAGCGAGTGTAATTTGAGCCTTCCTAGATGATCTCTATCTACAGAAACAAATCTCGATTGGCCTAGACAACTCTGATGTCTATTTGGTTGTCTCCGCCTAACAGAAGTGCCCATCTCATATATCCTATGAACAGTATACAGTCGGTCAGATGGCAGCGACATATATGTTGTTATTCTGACACAAGTAATTCTGTGACCATATAGTCACAGGAAGCAACTGGGATATATATGTATGATTATGTGCGGGCCTTGTAAAGGAGCCGGAGGAGAGTGTGGGAGACCAGAGATCCCAATTCTGAGTGGAGTTACTGTTAGGAATACTGGGATCCAATACCTAGGAATCATCCTAAGTAGGGTGTAACTGGTACGGGTACTCGATTATTGGTTTTGTTTTATGTTTTGTTTTAAGTATCGCTTTGATACTTGGTTTGTTTTAAGTATCGTTTGATACTTGGTTTTGTTTTATATTTTGTTTTAAGTATCGCTTTGATACTTGGTTTGTTTTAAGTATCATTTGATACTTGGTTTTGTTTTATGTTTTGTTTCAAGTATCGCTTTGATACTTGGTTTGTTTTAAGTATCGTTTGATACTTGGTTTTGTTTTATGTTTTGTTTTAAGTATCGCTTTGATACTTAAGAAGTTTTACCAAAGTGTATCGCTTGATACCTTTGATTAGTTTCGTTCATGCTAGACATGAACAGATTTGTGTATTTAAAGACCGCCTGTTTCTACGATAGAAAAGGCAGACTTCGACAGACAGTATTTAAATATACTTGGTTGAACGGTTACTTCTTTGTTCCTCAGTACACCCTCGAAGCCTCCTTTAAGTTATCAGCTCTCGCCTCCTCTCCGGAAGAGCAGGCCACCTGCCAACTATCGTACCTTTACCAATAACGTGATTAGCACCTTGCGAACACGTTACATTTTTTTAACCTCAGCAAGTGGTTAAGAACCTGTCCCCGGATTTAGGCCTGATCAACCTATCGATATCCACCTCAGAACGCTAGCGGAGAGAAGCGGCAGAATCACAGCACATTCGGCTTCATCTCAAACCCAAGATAGAGTCTTTGACGACCAGGAGTGGGAAGCAAATCCTACGGCAAGACCTTACAAGGAAGAAACAACCCAGGCGCTCTGCTAAAGAGCCAGGCAATCCTGCAAACATGGAAGATACACAACCTCCCGGAGAATTCCCTTCTACTCCAGCAAAGAAGCCTTCCTTTGAACCTCCAAACGACCCCGAATCTAGTAGCGAATCAGATATGGCTAGCACAGGAGGAGGGCCTTCTAGAGGAGGGAAATCTCGGGCAAGGCCTGAAGAAGAGGAGGTACCTGCAGCATTTGAACCCCCTAAGTTTAAACTCCACCTCCCAGCGAAGTTCACAGGAGAAGGAAAAGACCTCAAACCTGAAGCCTTTGAACGATGGGCAACAGAACTCTCACACTTCCTACTCTTACAAGGAAAAGATGTGGAAGACCCTACAACCGGACTTATCATTGGATCATTCTGTGAAGGAAAGGCAACCGACGCATACCACCAATGCTATAAGGACTTCGGCGGGAATGTAAGATTAAGAGGATCTACAGTTCTCTATTACCTGAAAGGACGATTCCAATCTTCTATAACCAACGACCTCCTATATAACAAATTCAACCAGCTCCAGCAAGTTAACGGAACGCATGTCAAGCGAATCACCGATGTGGCTATGAACCTAATAATGTATAAGGACCGGATGGAGAGAGGAAGTATCTCCAAATACATCCTAAAGCGACGATTCTACGATACCATGCACCCCACCCTCCGACGAGAAGTAGAACCACGCGAGGAAGACGGCGATGATATTGCAGTAATAATTGCAAGAGCAGAACGAAAGGACGCCATTCTCCATGAGACCAAGGCCTATAAAACACAGACATCCTCTAGTAGGAAGAGCCAGCCACGACACAAAGCCTCCAGCAACTCTGAAGACGATACCCCACGGGTTTTCAAGAAGAAAACAAAATCCTCCAAAGAATCGAGATGGCAAAAAGGAGAATGTTTTGAATGTGGAAAAATAGGACACATGGCAAAGAACTGTCCTACGAAGAAAGGAAAAGGAAAGGCAATTAAGCAAGAGGCGTCGGCCAACAATGTTGAAAGCGATAATGCCCAATCCAGTGAATATGAAGAGATCCATATCGGATATATCGACGTGGAATGCAACAGTGTTCGACCTCCGGCTACATTCAAAGCACACACCGCTCTGGAAGGTACTATCCTGATCAATGGCAAAAGGGCTCGAGTCCTATTCGACACTGGCGCAATCGGAAGAGATATGATCAGTAATGCCTTTGTCTCTGTCCATGGACTCCCAACCCGAGACCTAAACCAACCCATACTAGTCAATATGGCAGTAAAAGGATCACGATCCACAAGGCATAAAACCTGTTCTGCGACTATTCGACTTGGTTCTGCTATACTACCCCTCCAGGAAATGCTGATTGGAAACCTAGCCAAATACGATGCCCTAATAGGCATGCCATTCCTGAACCGCTACAAAGCTATAATCAGGTGTGGGGAATCAACCATCGATTTCCCAGATCAGAAGGTCAGAGTCTCATGCAAGCCAACAAGCAGAGAATACCGAGCCGCAGTCTGTGAAGCAACTACCCAAAAACTATTGGATGAATACTCTGATGTTTTCCCTGATCAAATACCCGAAGAACTACCGCCTATGAGAGAGGTGAATCACCACATCCGCCTCCGAGACCCCTCCAATCTCAAGAACCAACCCACCTACTCTATTCCTGACGCATACAAAAGCCCACTTTGTGATTGGATCAACCAACAACAAAGAAGAGGAGTCATCTACCGGGCAGAAGCTCCAGGTGCCGCTCCTATGTTTGTTCAACCCAAAGCAGATGGCAAAAGAATCTGCCCCTTGGTTGATCTCAAGCTACGGAACGAAAACACGGTTATGGACAGCTCGGCTATCCCAAACCAAACCCAGATCCTAAATGCAGTTGGACGGGCTAGATTCCGAAGTAAGATTGACCTAAGCGATGCCTACTTCCAAACAAGGTTAGATCCAGAAAGCGAACACTATAACAGTTTCAAAACACCCTTCGGAAGTTTCATTAGCCGAGTTATGTTACAAGGTGAGATGAATGCGCCTGCCACCTTTATGCGAATTATGGAAAACCTCCTGAGCGAATACCTCCACCATTTTGTTTGGGTTTACATTGATGATATTCTCATTTTCTCGAACACCGAAATAGAACATGCCTACCATATAGGATTGGTTTGTACCAAACTAAGGGAAGCTAAATTCTACGCTAGCAGAAACAAATCAATTCTGTTTGCCGATAAACTTGATATCTTAGGACATGTTATAGATGATGAAGGAATACACGCAGCCCCTGGAAAAATAGGCTGTTTAACGGAGTGGACAACTCCCCGGAATCAAAAGGAACTCATGCGATTCCTAAGACTAGTCAACTATATTTCCCAGTTCCTCCCACACCACGCCACTGTGACAGCGCCGCTCACAGACCTTACCAGCAATGCAGAATTTGTCTGGACCCACACCCATGACCAAGCCTTTACCAACATCAAGGAATTGATTAAAAACGCCAACGTTATTCAACCTATCGAATATAGTAAACCAGAACCGATATGGCTGATTACTGATGCATCGGATGTTGGAATTGGAGCATGGGTTGGGCAAGGGGCCTCCCATGAAACAGCAAGACCGGCGGCATTACACAGCAGGAAGTTCACTAACTCACAGATGAACTATGGAACAACAGACAAGGAAGCCCTTGCTGTGATTGATGCTCTCGCCACGTTCAATCACATCCTGATGGGCAATACCTTCACTATTGTTACCGACCACCAACCCCTCACCAATCTTAAAACAGAAAAGATACCCGGAAGGAGAAGAACAAGATGGATAGGTGAAATCGGCAAATACGATGCAAAAATCATCTATACCCCTGGAAGAATGAACTATTTAGCTGATGCTCTCTCCCGCCTATATGAGAATCAAGACATCGCAGACCCCCCTCTCGTTCACGACCACACAAGACAAAGTGAGGACAGCCCTGACGACACCTCATATGAACAAGAACCATCGATGGCTACTGCTAGCTCTGCCGCTCCCTCCAATCCTTTCTCTTGCACCATGTACAGTGCTGCCGGAACAGAACGAGGAAAGGACATTGATGAAGAATGGAAAGACAATTGCACGCTCCGCAGCACACCTCCTCATGAAGTTGAACAAAGCAGACTCCACTGGTCCCACTGTTATCACGACACCTGCCCGTTTCACCAGACTGAGATCAAGTTCGGCAACAGATACCAGCGACCGTACTATATGCCTGCTGACGATTCCAAAGACACCAGCTTCGACACCGCAGAAGGAGAAGGAGAGATGATCGATGAGAATGAGTCAATCCAATCTCCTCATATCCTTAACCCGGCTCCAACACGATACCAAGGTCTTGAAGAACTCGAACAACCAGCAGCCTACGTGGATGCAATATCCTATTTACACCCCCCACAGTCAGCCCCGCCATCCTCTCCTCCCATAATCGATTCACGACCACTATATGGTAGACCCTTACGAGTATATAACAATGAAACCATTGTCTCGGTCATATCCCCTACTATTCCCGAGCATCGGCGTCAACTCTATGAAACCTTTGAGGAAGAGGAAGCCCCTATCGAACCAACAAGAGGATCCCTAATCGAGGATGAACGAGATGTTAGATCAACCACAGAAGAATTAACCTCCTCTTTGCGAAGCCAAATGATAGCAGGATACCGCCATGACCCGATTTACTTCAAAGCAATGGATAGCTCCAGGCATGGAGACCTGGCCCCCTACAACATATCAAATGGAATGGTCTATACCAGCACTCGTTATGGTGAACACTGCCTATACATTCCAAAAGGCCATATGTTCAATGGAATGACTATTAGAGAATATGTTATTTCCAAAATCCACAACAAAGGACACCATAGTGCAGATCGCAACCTCCAATATGCCTCAGAATATGTTTACTGGCCTGAAATGCGAAAGGACTTCCGCGATTTTGTCAGGCAATGCGAACTCTGTCAGGCAAATAAGGAGCGAACACAACTTCCTAAAGGGAAAGCTCAGACCCTCCAACTACCATGTGAAATATTTGAATCCTACACCATCGATTTCGCAGGACCATTCAACAAGTCCGCCGGATATGACACCGTCTTGGTAGCTGTGGATCGATTCTCTGGATACACCTGGTTAATACCAATGAAGGTTACTGACTCCTCCAAAGACACCTGGAATAACCTACAACGATACTTGTTTACCCCCCACGGGTACCCCTTATCTATTGTCAGTGATGCTGATCTCCGCTTTACCGCCAGATTCTGGAAGCAAACCTTGACCTCCCTCGCAATAAACCACATTATGGCTGCCCCAGGACACCATCAGACTAATGGCCAAGCAGAACGAAAAATCCGCGAGGTTAAGACCGGAATTAGGAATATGATCAATGAACGACAAACCAATTGGGAACCAGCCCTGGTTGAGCTCGCAGCATATATCAACGCCGGATTTTCAGATACCTTGGGGATGTCACCATACAAGGCAGTCTTTGGCCGTCAATACCCCCTCCTACCTACAACACTATTTAAGAACTCCTCAGTCCCTGCCTCTGATGACCATCTAAACCGCCACTAAGCAATTCGGAACGATGCCTTCCAAGCTGTTAAGGCTGCCCGATTCCGAAGCACCACTACTGCCCAGAAACGACGACACAAACATGTCCCCATCTCACCAGGAGATATGCTCATGGTTCACGGTAACATGTTCATTACCAATGTCGGACGCAGTAAGAAACTGCAACCCCGATGGCGCGGACCCTTCAAAGTCATATCCTTTGATGAGCATACAGAGAACTACACTGTCCAGATGGATGGACGCATGTACCGCCGCAATACTGCAGTCTTTCACGCCTCAGCTGTCAAGCGATTCCATCCAAATGACGACTCTAAGTTCCCTGGAAGAACCCACTCCCGACCCGAACCTATCATCATTGAGAAGAAAGATGAATGGGAAGTTTAAGAAATCCGAGACCACCGCCTTTGGCATGGAAATGATCAATTCTTAGTCAAATGGAAGGGATATCCAACGAGCGAAAACAGTTGGGAACCACTGGAAGGACTAGAGCACGCTATGGATATGGTGAATGAATGGTGGAAAGACAATATGCCGAATGGATCCCTTCCCCCAACAATCAACTACATCACTATGTGCTGGACACCCACGATGCCAGACACTGAGCGATGGCATGCAGAACTCGAAGCTAGAGATGGATTTTGGGCACCATACTTTGAGTCGGAATTCGAGAGTAGCGATGAGGAGAATCAAGCTATGGAGCAGGCTCTCGACAACTTTATCTAGTCACCAATCACCATCCGAATACCATAACGATGTCAAACTATGTGGAGCTTAATGTGAGGCAGCGACAACAGATTGTTGGACTGTTGTTGAACCGCGATGTTATCCAACTTGAAGACTATTTCGAAATCCTCTGGATTGACTACTGTCCTGATTGTGATCATGCTTGGGTTGATGTACAGCACGAATCTGGTATTCGTGACTACTGTGATTTAGATTTCTTCGAGTCTAAGTGTTTCTTTAGAGTTTCCTCCTGCCCCTGGTGTGATACTTATGATGAGGAATTTCTTGCGGAAACTGAAGCCATGAGTTTCTCGGAATCCGCTTTTGATGATTATTAGGTTTTGTTTGTTTAAACAGTTGTTTTGTTTTGGGGAATGTAACTGGTACGGGTACTCGGTTATTGGTTTTGTTTTATGTTTTGTTTTAAGTATCGCTTTGATACTTGGTTTGTTTTAAGTATCGTTTGATCCTTGGTTTTGTTTTATGTTTTGTTTTAAGTATCATTTGATACTTGGTTTTGTTTTATGTTTTGTTTCAAGTATCACTTTGATACTTGGTTTGTTTTAAGTATCGTTTGATACTTGGTTTTGTTTTATGTTTTGTTTTAAGTATCACTTTGATACTTAAGAAGTTTTACCAAAGTGTATCACTTGATACCTTTGATTAGTTTCGTTCATGCTAGACATGAACAGATTTGTGTATTTAAAGGCCGCCTGTTTCTACGATAGAAAAGGCAGACTTCGACAGACAGTATTTCAATATACTTGGTTGAACGGTTACTTCTTTGTTCCTCAGTACACCCTCGAAGCCTCCTTTAGTTATCAGCTCTCGCCTCCTCTCCGGAAGAGCAGGCCACCTGCCAACTATCGTACCTTTACCGATAACGTGATTAGCACCCTGCGAACACGTTACATAGGGTGACCCTACTTGAAATTGGAGTCCCTGGTTTCCAACACTCGCCTCCGGTCCCATTATGGGGGCCTGCATGTCATTATACATATTAGTCTCAGTTGTGTCCTGTGACTATAATGCTACAAAATTGTAGGTGTCAGAATAATACCACATATGTTGCTGCCGTCTAACTGAGTGCATCCTGTTCACAGGATATATGAGAGGGGACCTTCGACTTAGTCTGAGAAGTGGAATATAGCAAATCTGTCAACTACTCACAGAGTGTCGTTTACTTACATGAAGTAATAGTAATTTTCTTTTAAGTTATTTAAAGTACAAAATACTACTACATGACCAGTTTAGGCAAGTTTATTTATAATTTTTACCCTCAGTAGTTCAAAACTAGTATTATGTAAGCTTCTCTGAGGAAAAAAAAAAGAAAAAAAAGTCTAGTATGATAATCTTGCTTTTACATCATACTTACTTTTACTGACTATAAGCAATCATGAAATATGAAATAAACTGACTATTAGAGATCCTAAACTACTATTCCTGCTTGTAGGCAACCTTCAGAAGACTGAATATAATATCTTGTTTTTTACCTTACCTTGTACTTTTGTACCTGACATCCTCCTTTTTCTTCCTATAACTACCAGTATCTCTTGACAATTATAAAGTCTTGAATAATTAGATGGTATGCCAAATAGTTAAATTAGAGAATATTTTATTAAGATATTGTCATATATATTAGTCAGTATGGGATTTATTAATTATTGGCAGCTATTCATAGTGGAAATCTATTTCCTCTTCAAAGTTCTCAACCTTTCCCTCATTTGTATATTAATCTCTTCCTCCACTGTACTACTTTTCCCATTAACTACTCCAATTCCCTCAATTTCATATTCTCTTAAGATAATTGTTTTCTAATATTTAAATTGATAGTTTGTGGTCTTCACTCTCATCAACTGGAAGGAAATGACCAATACTAGGAGTTTAAAAATTCCTGCCATACTGCCTCGGTCTTTTTAGTAGTAAACTGCCCTCCTGGCCTCACCTACTACCAAGGTAACACCATCCCATTTACGACCTACCATACTTCCAGTAAGTTTTCTTCCTCCTATCGTACGAGTACAGTATCGTCTCTGTTTTGCTCGATTTTTACTTCCATCTCCGAGTACTCGAGTACGCTGAGATTCCGGCGCCACCCGCACTCCCGTATTCGAGTAGCCGAGGACCGGTCACTTTGCTTGCCCTTGAACCCCCCCCCCCGTACCTTACTAGCCCTGGCGGAACACGTAAATCACCGCCTGTTGCTCCTGAGTGGGCATTTGGAGACGGCTCCTTATTTCTCTTCCGTTGCTCAAGCTACTACAAACTCTTCTTCTGGAAATTCTTCAACCATTGGTCCTGGGACCCACAAGATGTCTGCCCAAGCTACTCACCCCACACTTTTGATTCCGGGACCGATTGAATTTGATGATGCAGTCCTGGTATCTATGGCCCACCCGAGGTACTTTTTCACTATCTTCAACTCCTAAGTATCTTGTCGGGTTACCGTACCAAATGAACTAATGGCTGGTGAATTTAGTGAGAGCCATGTCGGACCTGCCTTTGTCAATGCTTTTGGAGAAACTTTGTCAATGTTGAGGAAGCTTTTCATTACTACAAATCCGAAGTCGCAGCCATTTATCATTTCTGGCTCGGGGACCTTGGGTTGGGACTTCGTAGCTGCGAACTTGGTAGAAAAGTGTGATGAGGTTTTGGTTTTGCATTCTGGTATATTACACCCTGGCTGTGGTGATATAAGATGTTCTTTTGTTTTTTTTAACAAACATTGCTAGGCTACTTCGCCGACTCGTTCGCTACGTGCCTCAGTGTATACGGAGCTGTTCCCACACAATTGAATGCTCCTATCGGTTCCCGCCCATCTCTCGACGAGATTGAAGCAGAATTGAGGCGGAGATCTTACAAGGCTATCACAATCACCCACACCGATACTTCTACCGGTGTTCTCTCAGATATCAAGGCTGTCTCCGAATTGGTGCACAAAGTATCTCCGGACACTCTGGTTGTGGTTGATGGTGTTTGCTCTGTTGGCTGCGAGGAGATCCGCTTTGACGATTGGGGAATCGATGTCGTTCTCACGGCATCTCAGAAGGCCATTGGGGTGCCTGCAGGATTATGTATACTGATGGTGAGCGGAAGGGGGATCGATAGGTTCAAGGCCCGCAAGACTCCACCGTCGGCATACTTTGCATCATTTGCGAATTGGCTCCCAAGTATGTTACCTTGTCTTGATTGCCATTAAGAGTATTGAAACTAACAAATTGTGGAGTTATGCAAAATTATGAAGCAAGGAAACCCTCGTACTTTGCCACCCCCTCACCGCAATTGGTTCGCGCTCTACACACTTCGCTCAACCAAATTCTCTCTGCACCCCTAGACTGTCGATTCCAGAAGCATAGGGAGGTTAGTCAGAAGGTCAAGAAAGCTGTTGCGGAGCTAGGTTTAAGGCAGTTGGCAGACAAGCCTGAATGCCAGGCAAATGGAATGACTGCTATCTACCTTCCAGAAGGTGTTGCTGCTTCAGATCTTCTCCCAAAGCTCATGGCCAAAGGTGTCGTGTTCGCTGGTGGATTGCATAAAGAAATTGGTAAGATCTAGACCTCAACTGAATGGAAATAAGGCTAACAACAAATGGCCTACAGCTACCAAATACTTTAGACTTGGGCATATGGGCGTTAGTGTTACGAACGATGACTTAGGGCACATTGATAAGGCAATTGAGGCCCTCAAGAGCAGTTTGGCGGAGGTCGGTTATAAACTATAGGGTGGGGGCTTCCTCTTGGGTACATAGTAATGTATTATTTTATGACAAGTACTTGCCCGTGTGTTACCACACTGGTTTATAGACCCTGAATGCTGTAGAATTAATGTTCTAGTTATATAGTATTACCAACCCTTTAACTGGGATAAATCATAATTATAATACAGACTATAGGAAACTAATACATTAATTATGATTGAATTAGAGGACCTCAGAAAAGGCAATGTTCTTTGAGGTACCAACATTCTCATCATCTCCTGTCAGTACTTTTACATTATGGGGATCTGATGCCCTTAACAATGCTACATATAGCTGGCTGTGAGTAAAGACATTTTCTTTCAAATAAATTCCAATAACTTTTAAAGACTGCCTCTTACTTTTGTTGATTGTTATAGCAAATGTCAATTGAATTGGAAACTACCTCCTCTTAAGCTGAAATCTAAGATCACTGTCTGAATTACTCGTAATTTCAATATGTGTGTTAGGCGGAGACAATTTGATAGACTTCAAGGTTGTCTAGGCCAATCGAGATTTGTTTCTGTAGACGGAGATTGACTAGGAAGGCTCGGACTTTACTCGTTTCGTTTATGACTACTAGGAGCGAAGTAAAATAGGTAAAGTAGGGTAGAATCGTAAAAACAATATTATATTGTTAAGGTCTCTTCTCTGTTGCTTGATGATGTCTAAAGCTTGGGAGGCACTTCGATATTTATATTCCGTGTCTGAGTGTTCGTGGACTACATTTATTTATCATGCAACTATGTACTTCTTCAATCGTAATTCGCAACGTTGAGTTTTTTTCCAAGGTGCGAACACCTGTGGACCCTGAAAACCATTACACCCACTTTGGTAATTATGATATTTCTTCTTAGGAAACGTACTGTCTCCAATAGTAATATCCCGATTAGCAGAGTCTTTAGACTTATGGCCTAGTTCTTAAGTCGAACTGAGTTGGCTCCAATTATCTTCACCATTCATAAAATGATCAGTTTTATCCGCAGCTATATCTGCAAAGGTGGTCATCATTACAACCATCGTAGGTCGTCTAACTCTGATCCTTTGTAACTCTATACCCAACCGATAGATTTTCTCTGAAAGACTTCCTATTAACTCACAGGAAGCTATTCCACCAGATTGGTAATTAATCCCTCGGTCGGCAACTCTTGGTTGCTCTCTGGGTAATAGGTTTCAGTAACCATTGTAGTATTGAGAATCACCTCATGGTTACGACATGTTCTGAAACCCAGTTGCAACACTCCGTGAAGCTCGATGGCTTCTTTGGTAGACTCTTTTGGAGTTCTAGACTCTTCTGGTGGATGTAAATATATTGGTCTCTAGTAGAGATCCTTTACTATTTGATACCATCTCTTTGTGCGAAATCGTTCCGTTACTTGCGGCCCATACCCAAGGTGTCATGTCTTTGAAGCCAAGTAAGTCTCTGAGTAGTTGACGGAATCACACCATTCCACTTCTCAGACCTGGCCGAAGGTCCCCTCTCATATATCCTGCGAACGGGATCCGGTCGGATAGACGGTGACGACGTATATAGTGTTATTCTAATACCTTCAATTCTGTAGTAATATAGTCACAGGACACAACTGAGATTGATATATATGATGACGTGCGGGCCCCGTAAGGGAGCCGGAGGGGGGTGTTGGAGACCAGAGATTCCGATTCCAAGTGAGGTTACCCTACTTAGGATGGTTCCTAGGTATCGGATTCTGGTATTCCTAACATTGTGGAAGATATGCTGTTTTACTTTTACATGTTTCTGTCAAGATAATCCCACCAATAATATTCCTTCCCAACTGTGTAATCTGAAGTCGGGTACCATCACACGATTCTGTCTCTAGATAGGTCTGAAAACAGAGGACGCGCGGGGAGCAAATAAGCA
>NW_003299139.1:1135544-1139172 GCF_000151645.1 Tuber melanosporum | reverse complement strand
GTTCTGCCAGATATTAGAAAGTAGGTACTGCATATCTCATATTTCCCTAGACACTTTCAATAAATCCCTCCATCTTGTTGTTTCATAGTTGTGATGTCCTTGGTAATTCAATTTTATCAATTATAAATTCTTCAAATCTCTTTTCTCCAATTGCATGAATGAACTCTGTATATTCAGTTACCTCTTTTTATTATTCAGGTAATATATGGCTACACAATAGATGATAGTTTTCCTTAATTTGCAGGGGAATTACCAAAGACCAAAGGTAAGAACTTTTGAGACAGGAGGCCACAATCTGTCTACGTGATCCATGAGGAACTATTGGTAAACACTATCTGAAATCTCCTGTAAAAAGAACTGTCAAACTGCTAAATACCTGTAATGGACTGTTATGAATATTCCTTAACGTTCTGTCAACTGCTTCAAATTTGTGGCAGTGTTGTATAGGTGCTTTGTTCCAGATCAATATCTTTGCCTTTTGAATCAAATATGCCAACTGTGAGTTTTTCAGAATATTACAATAGGAATCTTTATCAATATTGATAAGAATTTTGAAGGTTAAATGCACAGTCCATTCAGAGTTTAATAAGGTTGCTGCAATCCCACTTGATGCAACTGCAATAGCAATGTTCCTCTTCCTATAAATTGTATTTAATAGTAGATTCTCAATAAAGGATTTACCAGTACCTCTAGGCTCATGCAATAAAAAGAGTACAAGATGATGAAGGGATATATGATCTAATATGGTATTAACAGCAATTTGTTAAAGGGGATTGCATTTTTCAAAAGATCTCTTTGTACTTCAAGTCTAAGATCTGCTGGGTTTGGAATCTGTTGGCTATTCTGATGGCAAATGTTAGAGTATTGAGTTGCATTAACCAACTGAAATTGGTAAGTTGGTTTTGAAATTCTAAAGTCTTCGAGTCCCTTGCCACTTTGTTGAATAATTTCTACTATAACACTCAGATCAAGAGATAGTCCTTGGTCAATAGTTAGGTTCATAATACCATGTTTGTGGATAAGTTGATATACAAAGTCATCTGTAATTGACTTCTTGAACCTTTCCCATAATTTTTGTGGTTTGACTGAATTGCAGTCTATCAAGATGACAGTAAAAAGAAGATGTTGTTGAAACCTGGTCAGTATTATAGTTCCATCTGTAAGTACCTCTTTCTACTCATCATTTAATGCCAGTAGTTCTTTAGTATTACACGCCTTATAAAAAGGTTGAATAGAGTATGCCATTTACTATTTTCAAGGAGTCAAAGCTGGTGGTACTCTTTGTATAAAGCAGCAGAACTCTTTCAAGAAACCTCTCTCCTGACTTTAGAGTACAGAAATTCATTTGCCTAATAGATGTACTCTGTTTGTAAGGAGCCTATTCTGGTTCTTTATATTGAAAGACAAAATAAGTTGAGAAGTCCTGATATATTATATCTTATGTAAAGGGATGTTTAACATTTGCCTTTAAATATACTGTCAAGGTAGTATCTCTACTGCCTGCTTGATTAACAATTGCTTGAAGATCATTTTCTCCAGAAAAGTAAACTGATTGCTAGTAAGGAAGGTGTAGTTGAAGGTGTTGGATAGGAGGACTTCCATAATGGATCTTGTTTCCCAATAGTCACTATTCTACTTTCTACTTCTGGTGCTGAAATGTACTGAGTATCTAGATACACCCTGACTTTATCAATATTCAAAAAACCATCAATAAGGAAATTGGCACAGTCTGGTCCCTTATGTACATATTTGTATAAATACTTTACTTCCCCAATTGGTGAACATATTTCCACATTAATATGACAGTTGTAGCTGTTGATAAGAAATGAGTTATAAGGAATAACACAGCAATTGTCATAGCGAAATATAGATATTCTCCCATCAGCCTGGACTCTGCTTTTCTCTATATATCTTCTGTCTTGCCTATAGCGATAGTGAGAATAGCTATCTTCTCCCAATATTGTCTTTTCTAAAAAAACTTTTAGGATTGCCTTTTAAGCAACAACCATCAAGACTCCTACCATTGACCATACAGGAGGCATTATGGTTTTCTTCACCACATGGTCTATGAAGCATACAGGTTGTAACAGTCTCCCAAAGTTGAGGATCTAGATCCTTATCTGGGATCTCAGCAGAAACTGCTAGGTCAATTTGCGCTGCTATGTGAATAATATTGACTGAGTTCAACATTATTAATATATGTGTATGGGATAGCCCCCTCTTTTGAAACTTAATTTCGTAAATATGTTTTTTCACCTTTCCTAAGACACTCTTATCAATCAGGTTTTTCATAAGACTGGAGAGCTTTAATTGAAATCCTCGAGCCACTAACTTAGGATGATCTGTTGCAAGCTGTTCATAGAGTAAGTTATCCTTAATTTCTGGCAATACAGGATTGCAGGTCATGGTAATAAAGAAATCAGGCTTTCCAAAGGTACATACAATTGCCATTATATCTTGGTATAATTCCATTATTTGTCTTAGTAATCTAGCAAAGCTTGAAGGAAGAATCAATCACTTTCTGAGATTGGTTAAGTCAATATCTTCTTGATTAACCAAGGTGTCAGCAAATCCTTGACATTGATCTCTTCAAAGAGTTTCTTGATTTGAGAAGACTCATTTTAAATTAATTTACTCAGTGGAAGCAAAAGCATCAATACACTATTCTTGAAAAGGTCTCCCTGCTAGAAACAGATATGAAGGATTGGAGAAACATATATGGAGATGGTAGGTATGAAATAATGCTAGTATAACTCATTTTGATCTTCCATGTCCTGTTATTGGATTCTTTTACTAGAAGTCAATTTGTATCTCTATATCTCCAGGAAGGTCATCAACTATAGTCTAGTTATTCCATACCATATTTCCAGTAATCTTATTGCCTGTCAGTAGAATATCTGGATGCCATCTGGGTTCATCTTATATCATAACAAATGGATATTGAAGAGCGAGGTATGATGCATGTAATTCTGAAATTCGTTTAAGTGGTTTATCTTGATGCTCAAGACCTTTATATCAAAGAATAATCTCTTGTAGTTCAATATTTTCTTCCCTCATTCCTTCAATTAAAACTCTAATCTCATTTGCTGATAGAGTATTATAAGTCTAGGGATCTTTTCTATGCTCTCAAGGATCTTGAATTTGTAGACGAAAAGTTCGGACAATTTGTAGATTTGATCTAATTAAGTCACCAACTGAGTGAAACAATTGTACTTATGAATTTTTTTCTGATAAATAATGTTGAATTAGAGTGACAACGAGGGCATCAAGGTTGTCAAATACTTACAGTTAATTCCCAATCTGAGTAGCATAGTTGTTGGAATCATGGGTATAGATTTAAGCAAACTTAGATGTCTGACTACAAATAGGGAGAAGAGATCATATTCTATGATAAAATGCATTTTTAATACAAAAGGAATACACTCTACCCCCTCGTGAGCCAATCTTTTACTCATTTACTCCCAAAGAGGTAAATGCAAAAACATTGTTATAATAGCGAATTTGAAACAAAATTCTTTAACTACTGTTATTTTCAATAATTAGTTATAGTACTTAATACTATGAATAATTAAAGTAATTAGAAAAAACTTACATGAAGATTGTGAGGTAAAACATTCCAATATCTGAG
>NW_003299139.1:1130303-1135351 GCF_000151645.1 Tuber melanosporum | reverse complement strand
ATAGGTCAGGTGGCAAAGAAGCTTTATAACCACCGTAATGGGACTACAAAATGGATTCAGAAATACTTGTTGTCTAACAGAATTAAATATTAGTTTATTTAGTCATATAGAAAGAATATTAGCAATGATGGTAATATATTGACTATATTGTTGATAATAAAACTAGTAACAGTATAGTCTGAACATCAATTTCAGACTCGAGTTGCTATTTGTGCACCACAAAACTTGGACCATGTATAATAGAAGCCTCTTGGTACTTGTCTATCAAATGCATCAACTTTCCTGATTTTCAGGTACTCAGAGCAGGTTCACATCTTCGACTATGTGAATGTGAAAACCTGAAATATTACTTGTAAATAACCTGAGTGAAGATAGTAGTAAAAAGAGATTGGAAAGAGTTGCAAGAAAATAAAGGCTGTAGTATGTGAGATATGCCTTAAATGTATTTTTAAAACTGTGAACAAACATATGTTTAATAGCTACTTTTGGTTAATAGGACTAAGGGCAAGAGACTCTACATTATGTTTAGTATTATAAAAGGTTAAAAAGTAATATTATGGGCTTAGACAATCAGAAATGGCCGGTAATTTAATATTATATTGAGTTAATTCATCTTATCAACTATATGGAATTGGATTTTGTGAGTAGCTTGTGATAATATGCAATGGTTGAGTTTAATAATCTTTTTTACATATAGTGCATATATTAAATCTAAGATTACAATTATCTAAATGGTAACATTACAGGTTTGGACAATCAGGAATAGCTAGAAATTAAATATTAAGTTCTGTTGATTCTTTTCTTTAAGTCTATGGAATTAGAATTTGTGAGTAGCCTCTTAAAGTATGTAATAGTTGACTATAATAAATATATATATTCTGTTTATTTATTGTTGTATGAGTTTAAGAGTTATCCTTACCTTACTGACATAGTTTCTTGGCATCATGTGAATGTCTTGGCATTTTGGTCACATGATCGTACTTTTTGGAAAAGCTTGTTTTATATAATAGATATAGATAGAAAATATTACACACGAGGACTTTGAAATAAAGTAGCTCGATATATGTACCATATGTTAGAATACGAGGATTATTCTCAAAATACGGTCATACCTGTATCATGATTTATAATAACAATATTAATAATACTAGTACAAGTATATTGCTATCATAGTACAAGTACCAGCCAAGCTCTTCATCTGCGATTTTTCTCTCCTACCTTTTGCCTTCCTTTTTAGACAAGGAGTTTGGCGTCAAAATACCATCCTACCCTTACAATCCTCTCTCTAGTGCTGAACTTTGAAGCTTTATAGGCCTGAACACCAATCTTTTATTATGGGGTTATGATTACAACACTGTTCTCAGCTACTAGGGCTTTCTGGCCTCTGCTGTTAGGTGATAGCTTTAAATACTTTCCTCCCCCTTCCTGGTAGCACTCCCACCTTCTAAGCCATGAGCTGTTTCTACTCTTCTCACTGCTAGATGTGCTCCTCCACTTGGCAGAATGTCCGTACCACCCAACTGGGTTACAGGATAAAATGCAGTTAGTATTGCACTGCCTCCAGTCACTCACTATTTAGCCAGTTAGTTATGACTCATCCTAGGGCTTGCACGCCTGGGCTGTGTCCTCTTTACAAGCTTTCAGATCAGTTTCCTGTCTGCAAAACAGGGCCAGGTTGCCTGTTGAACCACCCACTCAGAGGAGATCAGCTTGGGAAAAATCTGAGAAATAGTTTTTCAAGAAGGTTTTTTTTATTTTGGGGTTTTTTATTTTTTATGTGAATATGGTGTGGGTTTTCTTATTATCTCCTGAAGATTTCTTTCTTGGACTTGCGTGTTGGCTATTTTACTAGTGGTATGAGGGATTTTCTTGTGTAGGTGGATTGTTCTCCTTACTTCACTGGTGGCTTAGCTTAGTATTGATTCTTGTTTAGGGATTCGATATGTGGTTAATCCCTATACCAGAGAGACTCAGGGTGGCTTGTTTTTCTCTAAGCCTACATAGGAGGCTTTGAAACAACATACCTTAGGGTTAAAGTGAGGACCCCTGCATGGTCTCTATTCCTTGGAGTGTCTGAAACAGTCAAATTCACGATCAAGCACACTAAGCACAAAATAAGTAAAGATCTTCACGAGAGTGCAACATCACCCATTATGATGGGATTGTAGAATACGGTAACTAGAGACCTAAATATTGTAAAGCTTTTACAATAATCCAAGACAAAATATTATAAAGTGTACTCTTCATACTATCTGATAATTCTGTGTTAGTTAATAGAGGAGTCAGCAATATGCTTAACAAAACTCCTCTTAAGCAATGTCCACAATAATTAGTGAAAAATAGTGCCAGTAATCAAAGTCCTGGACAGCCTTATATACTACTACAAATATGGATTGAGTATTTTGCCTAGCCACTTCTTCCACGGAATGAATCAGAACTAAAGGACCTATAGTTGTTCAAATTGTTTTGGAATATCCATAAGATTGAATTGTTAATAGATGGTACTAACAAATATGCAGTATTTAAGAAAAAGGAATAACATGACAGGATGAGAGAGAAGAAGGACAGATGGCAGAATAGTTGTCGAGTAGTAATACCAGGAATAAAGAGGTGAAGGAAGGTAGTTCCAAATAAGATATGGGTATTTTTAAAGCTGTTAGTCTATATGGAAAGTCAGAGAGAGGGAGGAATCTTGTGCTATTGGCAAAAAGCTCAGCGGCAGCTACTCAAACAGGTGATGTCACTTAAACAATTTTACCAAATTAAGTAATACCTTCACATATCAGATCCTGAGCTTCACCTTACCTATGATAAGTGGTTTTGGAAGTTAGAATGACTTAATAGTATTATTTATAACCAATGTCAAAAATATTACTTACCAACCTCTAATATAATATTCGATGAAATGATAATCTGATTTGGGAGAAGAAGTCATCATACTTATCGAATACCTAGCAAGCCAATTAGGGAGTGATATAAGGTCTTTTGTAAAGATCCCTCCTCGGATAGTTAGTTCTTGGCGACAGGGAACGATACTTCTCTTCTTCTTCTATTTCTTTCCTTAGTTTTACGATAGCACTAGGTCTCTGCCTATGTTACCGATAGTACAAGACCTTTGTCTTCTATTGGGAATGCCTATTGTAAGCTTTCTCTAACTCTTCTTCATGAAGAGCTCTCCTTAGCGTAATGATAACATTGCAATAAAGATAAAGATCATAAAGGTGTTTTATATTCATTAAAGTAATAAGTAGAAAAAGTACTTAGAATTCAATCTAATTTGATTTAAACTCATACCGCCAACACTGGCATACGATAAGCCCCAGCTGGTACAGGAATACTGCTAACCAGTATACCACTAATCCTAAGCTAACTAAGTCTATGGTCCCGCACCTACCATCCCTGAGTCATGCCTGCACAGAAACTAATTACAAGACCATCAAACAACCCAGCGCCCGCCCCAGTCCAAGTCCGTAGCCCCGTTGGTATGAAGCCAACAAGCACTAAGCGTAGCCTAAGCTGAGCAAAAGACCCACCCGACCAAGTTCCTCATCCAGCAAACATTAAACACTACCACCCGGTCTAAATACCGTCCTGTAAAACCTCCACCGCAATAAAAAACTAACAAAAAGCCCAAACTATACCTACAGGCGGTACAATGGTAGGGAGGAGGCGACCCACATGTCGACCTCTCGCACCCACATGCCAGGCCGTCGACACTATGAACCCACTTTCCAGTTGCCTCCAACGAGCGTACTAGTGAGGAGGATCTGTACCCACTGCCTGTCCCCCAAACAAAACAACACAAACATAGGAAAGACATAGAGGTAGTGAAAGACCGAAAAGCTCAGTGGGGCCTATCTCCCACCCGTGGTGCCCTGCCTCCTCCTGCCAAACCCGTAGCCCAACCAAAGAAAACCAAACAAACCCCACAAAACCCTGCACGCAAGACCTAAACAAGTCCAACCAGGAAGTTACAACCCACTATCTGCACAGGTGGCCATCAGCCAGCCAGGCTACCGGGGAGCTTTGCAGCACTTAGCAGATTCACCTAAAAGCTGCAGCCGCACTGGAAATACTTAATTAGACCTCGCCCAACCTGATGCTGGCCCAACAGGTACTCGCAAGTGCCTCTCCCCCCCAATCACCCCCCCCCAAGCCCCACATACCAGACGCTGCAGAGCCCATCTAGTCTCCCCAGCCCCTCAGACAGATCAACCATCCGACAGCCACAGGACAGCCTATACCTAACCCTATCAGGCAGCCACTGGTCTTGGCCATGCCAATGGAGCCCTAACCCACAACATCGCATAGCCGAGGGGGGCCTACCAGCCACAGCCGAGAGCCACAAAGGAGCCAGCACCAATACCCAAAGGCAACAGCACCAGCTACACCGTCTAACCCAGCCGAACTGAAGTCCAACCAAGTCGGGAAAGAGTAAGCAGAGCTAGCCAAAGCCAGCCCCACAGGTCCGGCAACAGGCACAGACTGAACGACCGGCAAGAAGTATCCTCAACTAATGTGACAAGAAAGGGGAGGGCGAATAAACAGAAGCAGACAAACAGAAAGTAGGCCTCACTTGCAATGGGTGAAGCCGCCAACCACGATCTACAACTAAACCACCCAAACACACAGACAACGTGAGTGTCTAGCAGCCAATCGTCCCACACCACCCCAAGTAGCAACAGAGAACTACACTAGGGGGTAAGGTTTTTCAGGGTCAAAGTTATTCCCACTGAGGTGAGGAGGAGACACCTGACTGAATCATCGTAAATGCCACAAGAAGTAAAACTCCAAGGGAACAGCGATAAACATCATAGGATTCTGACTGTAGAAACATAGTGTAATGAGGAGGGATTGGGCGGGTACCGCCCTGCCACCTGAGGAATGATACAGCCGGTACGATGAGTTGAAGCTTGGGAAGGTCATCAGTTTAACCCGAGGGCGTTTTGTATCATGAGATCTAAGGACTCCATTAAAACCCAACAAGAACATGAGCTGACCCAAAAAACGACGCTTTTCTATATCAAGCCAACAAGCTTGACCGCTGT
>NW_003299139.1:1082465-1130055 GCF_000151645.1 Tuber melanosporum | reverse complement strand
GAAAGAATCAACTGAGAGCAAAGGGATGGCAAGATGAAGGAAAAGTACTTAGAACAAAGCGTGAAGAACCTATCCTCCTCGGCCGCATCAGCCTCCTTATATAGTATTCTTCCTGCCTATAGTCATGTGACCCAAAGTGGTCACATGTGCAAAACCAAATCATAACAAACTAGTCATGTGACCAAAGTGGTCACATTCTCAAAACCCATGACCTCATAGTGAGGTCATGTGCAAAAACTCATAAACCAATCATTACACAATAAACTAATCATATGACTTGACTGAGTCATATCCGTGAAACTCATGACCTCATAACCAGGTCATGTGCGAAACATAAATCATATGCGTACGGCCTATCCACAAGGCACACCTGCAAGGCATACTCATTAGGTGCACATCCCATGACTCATATTTGAGCCATGTGCAAAAGCATCACAAATCCCACACATAACAAATCATATGACTCGAATAAGTCATATGTGTGAAACAATAACATACCTGTGACTCATAACTATGTGTCAAGTGAAAACCTTTTCCTCACCAAGTCACATTCGTGACATTAGCTCCTCTCCCCCTAAGCCTGAGTCCCATCAGGCTCTTTCTCCAAGCTTTAATAGTTCCATCCTGCTGAGAGTATGGACTTCCGAAGCCTATTAAACTCATCGTCCGTTTCCCTCCATCTTACCCTCACCGTTTCCAAGGTGAGGTTCGCCATCTCGATCATGTACTTCTGAATATTGTTCAGCTGTCGTAGCTCTGCGACCATTTTGTCCTTTGCCCAAATTGTGGCTTTGGCCTGACCAAGTTATTCCCGGAGTCCTCGAATTTGCCTGTGTAGGCTCCTGGCGTCCAGTTCCATTTCTGTTGATCAGTTCTGGGCTCCCCCCTCCCTAACCCTCATCCTCGTTGCCCTAGCTCTTTGCCATACCATGGCATCTTTTCCTTCTAACTCTTTCTTTGTCCCATCCTTCTGTGGATAGTATTCTGCAGAGATTGTCTTTATCCTCTACATCTTGCACTTGTTGTTGAAGCACTATTTCCAGTGCTTTAGGGCATGGTGCTGGTGCAGACCAAACTTTTTGTATTCTCTCGGGAACCATCTCAAGTCTTCCTTGTCCCCATAGTGTGTGGGACATCCGTCGTCGTAGCATACTATCCATGACATGGCATTATGCTGTGCTTGTTTTTTCCTTCTCTGGAGTTCATCATCAGTCAGCCCCATGAATGAGTATTCGGGGCTGGTTGGTGTGGTTTGGTGGGGGCTAATGCCCCAGCTCTCATGTTGTTACAATGGCGTGAGAGCCTTTTCCTCGTCTTTGTCTTGGTTAAAGATAATCGTTACCTGGGCCAGGCTTGCCTGGGTATTGCTGGTAGAAGGTTGAGATGATATCTTGTGCATATTCGAAGTTGTATGTGAAGTACCAAGTTTTATCGTATTTGGGCGAATATCCCATCCACTTGGCTCGGTATTGGAGGTGACCATGGAAGAAGCAAGAATTGACTATTTCGTCTAGCTCGTATTCTGGTTCTCCGTCGAGTTCAATGGGAGGAGGAGGAATAATTGTTTGTAAGAGAAACTTATTGTCATTGTATAATTTGAGGAGTGAGATGTGGAATGTGTTGTGTATTCACATCGAGGATGGAAGGTCGAGATTATAAGCTTGGCTGCCCACCCTTTCCAGTATCCTGAATGGTCCGATTTTCTTGTAGTCCAATTTCTTTGATGGTTGTGTTGTATGGATATTGTATGGTATTAGTCATACCATATCTCCCAGTTGTATGTTTGGATCTGGTCTTCGGTGTTTTTCGTATTGTTCTTTTTCCCGTTATTGTGCTTGACTTATTTCGTATTGTAATGTCTCATATAGTTTTCCTATATCTGTTTTGTCTGATATTATATCATTAATCGTATGATATGTGGTCTGACTTTGTAGATGTTGTCTGTAATTCACGAAGAAGGGTGTCGTGCCGATCATTTCTTGCTTTCCATTGTTGTATGCGAACTCGGCCATTGATAGCAGTTTGTACCAATCATCTTGTTGGTAATTGACAGGCCCATAAATATTGTTCGAGTATCACATTTACCCGTTCCGTTTGTCCATCTGTTTACGGGTGAAATGCTCTACTCAGCCTATTTTGTATCTCCATTTCTCCTGTTACTTTCTTCTATAGTCCTGATGTCAATAGTGTTCCTTGGTCGGTTATGATATTCTTTGGAAGGCCGTGAAGTCAGAGGACTTCTCGGAAGAATGTTTGTATAAAATCCCTTGTGTCGATATCTTTTCTGACAGGAATGAAATAACTCATTTTTGTTAGACCATCCACCATGACCAGGATGCTATTGCAATTTTCTGATGCAGGTAGGTCCATGATGAAATCCATAGTAATTGTTTCCCATGGTCATTTAGGAACTTCATTCAATTTCAGTAATCCATCTGAGCGTGTTGAGCTGTTTTCGTCTTTTGGCATATGTCACTGTTTTTGACATATCGTTTGACATCTTCATGCTGTCCTGGCTAATAGTATAACCTCGTGATAAATTCCGTGGTTTTAGCTGTTCCTCTGTGTCCTGCCATTCAGAGATTGTAGTATTGTCGTATGATGTCTGTCCTTATCTCTTCTTTTTCAGGAATCCATTGTTTTCCGTCGTACCACATGTTTCCATCCTCCCCTTGGCATAAACCCTGAACAATTCCTTTCATCTCCTTTTTTCATTCCTTCAATGCTTCTCTTATTGCCTGAATTATTTTGTTTCCCTCGTTTGCCTTCTCATTTTCCCTTTCCTCTGTTGATGTAAATTGGATAACCTCCATTGCCTCAAAGTAGGTTTTTGGTAATAGTATTTGTGTTTTTTGTTTGATTCTTTCATCTTCTTTTGTTTGTGGTTTGTCGCTTGCAATCCTTGTAAGAGCATCTGGCTTTCCGTTCTTTTTGCATGGTCGGTATTTGATTTTGAATTTGTATTTGCTGAGGTGTTCCATCCACCTTATCTGATGGTTATTCAGTTCTTTCGTAGTCATAAACGGGACCAGATTCTTATAGTCAGTTAGAACTTGGACTGGATGGTGGTTGTTCAGAACATATCTCCTGAATTCCTTTAATGCTTTAACTATCGCTAATAGCTCTTTATTCGCAACATCGTAGTTGCACTCTGCAGAAGTCATTGTCTTGGATCGGTAAGACACTGGCCTCCATTTTCCGTCTTTGCATTGTTGCAACCGTATGCCTGAGTACACATATTTTGAGACGTCTGTTTCGATCATTGTCCTTCAGTTTGGGTTGAAATGAACCAGTATGGGGGCTGATGTTAGATGCGTTCGTATTGCATCATATGCTTTCTGTTCCGTTTCTCCCCATTCCCATTTCTTGTCTTTCTTTGTTAGGTTATAGAGTGGTTTTGCAAGCCTGCTAAATCCCTTCATGAACCTTTGATAAAAGTTGCAGAATCCCATAAATCATTGAATATCTGTTTTATTATTTGGTTTTGCCCAATTCCATGTTGTTGCCATTTTGACTGGGTTGACTTTGACCCTTCTTCGATTGATGATAAATCCGAGGTATTCCGTTTCTTCTTTTTGGAATTCGCATTTTGTGCATTTGATCTTCATTCCTGATCCTTGTATTGTGGCCATGATACTGCTGATATCCTTCTGGTATTTTTGCATGTTTTCTGTGTAGATGAGTACGTCATTTAAGTATACGATGCAACATATGTCCAGGTATTTATTGAGTACCCTGTTGATCCATCTTTGGAATGCAGCCGGTGCATTGGTTAGCCCGAAAGGCATAACCAAGAATTCGAACATTCTATATTTCGAGGCGAATGTAGCCTTCCATTCATCTCCTGCCCTGATACGTATATTGTGGTATACGTCCTTGATGGTGAGCTTGGTAAAGTATTTTGCTGACTGTAGTCTATCCAGTGCCTCTCCAATTAAGGGTAGTGGATATCGATCTTTCTTGGTAACCGAATTGAGAGCTCTGTAGTCCACACAGAGTCTCATTTTTCTATCTTTTTTTTTGACAAATAGTATTGGGGATCCTCCTGATGCGAAGGAGTCTCTGATCCATCCTCGCTTTAGGTTTTGCATGATATACTTCCTCAGTTCTTCGAGATCTACCTCTCCTAGTGTGTATAACATCTTCTAGGGAATCTCTTTTGTTTTTCCCATTTTCTCATCTTTGTGCAGCTGAATTTCATGATCGATTCCTAGTCTTCGAGGTAGTAGCTCCGTAGCTTTCTCTTCTTGGAATAGGTTTGTGAATTAATAATACTCCTTTGGAATCAATTCTTTCTATCCCTTTTTGCTTGGGTATTTCTTGTCTTAGATTGCTAGTTCCGAGCTGATGTTGATTTTCACTAGGACCACCTTTTTGTCTTTGTATATCTATTTGAGAATTCCTGTTGTATCTCCTCTTCAATAGTACCATCCAAAGGCTTGTGCTGTAATCTCTTTGATCTCGATTCTTTTTATTGTATCGGGCTGGTTTTGGTCCGTGCTTCCAAATCTCTTGTCTCCTCTTGTAGTTTCTTCCAGTTAATCTACTTCGTACACATCCTCTTCGTTGATTTCTTTGCTGATCAACTGTGCAATTCGATCGCCTTTCTGAAGTTCGTAGTTTTCTTGAGCCAGGTTGGCCTGGACTACTTTGATTTCACCTCTATAGTCGACGTCGATCACCTCTGCCATGGTCCTCAGTCAATGTTTGACTACTAGACCACTGCGGGGTGCTATTCGTCCATAGGTGCCTTCTGGTAGTCCGATGGCTATTCCTGTTGCTATCATTGCCTGCCTGTTGGCAGGTATCTTAATTCCTTTGTTGGCATACAGGTCATGTCCTGCTACCCCTTTGGAACCCTTGGTAGGCACTTTTACCTCTTGGTCTAGTTTTTATATCCAGACTCTCTTATCTTCCTGCATCTCAGTAAACTTTGCATGAAAGGTTTCTTCTTCTGCTTCTCATATCGGTATCAAGTAGACTACAGGCGAACTGTTGAGACATCGCATTATATATAGCTCGCTTGTAAAGGTCATCTTGTTCTTGTTCCAATCAATTGTTGGATTATGTTTTGGCAACCTTGGCATCTCGAGGACTATCTCATGGTTCTTGAGATCTGCTACCTGAAAGGTTGCCGTTTCCCTATGGCTGTCAATGTCTATAGGTACTGTCACTGTATGGGTTATAGGACCTATTACGCTTGGCTTTCCATCCGCTAGGTAGACTTGTCTTGCTTTCTTCGCTTTTTTGGTGTGGAGGCCATATTTGTCGCAGATTTCCTTGTCAATGAAATCTTCGGTAGCCCCAGAGTCGAGCATTGCATATATTGTTGTTTCTTTATCTTTTTCGTTATGTATCTTTGTCTTGATCATCACATGATCTCCTTCTTCTTCTCCTCTTTACGTGTGTAGTACCGTGTAGTAGTTCACTAACTTGATGGGTTTTCCAGGTCCACAACTTGGGTCTCCCAGACCACCGTTTAATGAGGACCCCCGTCGTTTTCCACTGTTATATCTTCTGCGATTATTTCGCAAATGTTGCTTCTCTTTGAGTTTGGAAGCGATTATTTCCAGTGGCTCTGGTGCCTTGGTATCCATTGTCGGGTCAGCTTCTGCATTCTCGTATCTGATGTCCTGCTTTTCCGCACCTTAAGCAGAGTTTCCCGTTCATTCTTCTAGTGAATTCTTCCTTAAACAGGTTCACAGCTGGTCCTGCCCTTGATATGTCCAACTCCATTAGCTCGCCTGGTGGTAATACTCTGCTTTCATCTCGAGCTACCTCTGGCTCGAAGATTCCATCCACATTTCTGGATGATTGGGCCATCCTGTGTGCTATAGTATTTTCCGAGTTGTTTTGAACCTTGTCTAGTTTACTTTCCTTATCGATCATCCATCTTGCAAATCGTTCCACTGTTGTGCAGCGCAAGTCTGAGATTCTCCATACTTCTCGGAGTCTCCCACTGCAGTTTCTTAAGAGGATGATGTAGAGGGTAGCATCATCAAATTCTGCCTCATACTCCAATAGTCTGCCATTCATTCCAGTATGCCGAGAAGGTTGGTTTTCCTTGTTAGAGTTTCTCCCGCTTTCCTCTTGCTGTCTCCTTAGCGTTGGGATCCCGGAATTGTTCGAAGAGTGTTGCCTTGAATTCCTCATATATGACATATTCCCTCTGCTTTCTTCCATCTTGGAAGGCCAAGATCCATTGTCCCATGAGTTCCCTTAGTAGAGATTCCACATTGGGAATCTTGATCTCATCGTGGTGTTCTCCATATCTCTTGACAGCAAAATACCCTTCACATTGTGCCAGGAATATTCGTAGCTTGTCTTTGGCTTCTTCATATGTGTCAGGTTCCTTCGCTTTCGGTTGTTGGATATTTCCTTATTCCGTGTTTCGTGTTTCTGCCAGATATGCCTGAAACTGATTCTCAGTCATTCCCAGTATGCTAGTGCCTGGTGCCGGAGCAGCCGGGACCAGTGGCATAGGTACTGCTGATCAGTACATCCTCTCGGGTCGTGAGGCTCCTACATGAGCGCTATCGACTAGTGATCCCTTCTTGGCGGTTACTGAGCTTGCTGCCCTTGAGGGCTCTGCTGATACGTGATCTAGGACGTCGCTAAATCCCCCTATGTTAAGGTTTTGATTGTCGATGTCGATATCTCCTTCCCTGTCTCAGTTGAAAGATGCCATATTGTATCGTTTGGTATCGCACTAGGTAACGCTTTGTAATGTAACAATCCCGCCTCAGATAGCTAGTTCTTGGTGACAGGGAACGATACTTCTCTTCTTCTTCTGTTTCTTTCCTTAGTTTTACGATAGCACTAGGCCTCTGCCTATGTTACAGATAGTACAAGACCTTTGTCTTCTCTCGGGAACGTGTAACTGGTACGGGTATTTAGTTCTTAGTTTTGTTTTGTGTTATGTTTTAAGTATCGCTTTGATAATTGGTTTGTTTTAAGTATCGTTTGATACTTAGTTTTGTTTTATGTTTTGTTTTAAGTATCGCTTTGATACTTTATCAGTTGTACCAAAATGTATCAATTGATACCATTGATTAGTTTCGCTCATGCCATACATGAACAGATTTGTGTATTTAAAGACCGCCTATTTCTACGATAGAAAAGGGAGACTTTAACAGACAGTATTTTAATATACTTGGTTGAATGGTTACTTCTCTGTACCTCAGTACACCCTCAAAGCCTCCTTTAGTTCTCAGCTCTCGTCTCCTCTCTGGAAGAGCAGGCCACCTGCCAACTATTGTATCTATTACTGATAACGTGATCAGCACCTTGTGAACACGTTAAATTTTGTTTAACCTCAGCAAGCAGTTGGGAACTTGTCCCTAGATTTAGGCCTGATCAACCTATTGATATCTAACTCAGAACGCTAGTGGAGAGATGCGGCAGAATTACGGCACATTCGGCTTCATCCCAAATCCAACATAGAGTCTTTAACGACCAGGAGTAGGAAGCAAATCCTACGACAAGACCTTACAAGAAAGAAACAACCCCAGCGCTCTGCTAAGGAGCTAGGAAAACCTGCAAACACAGAATACACACAATCTCCAGGAGAGTTCCCTCCTACTCCAGCAAAAAAGCCTTCCTTTGAAACTCCAATCGACCCCAAATCCAGTACCGAATCAGACCTGGCTAGTACAGGAGGAGGGCCCTCTGGAGGAGGAAAATCTCAGGCTTGGCCTGAAGAAGAGGAAGTATCCGCAGCATTTGAACCTCTTAAGTTTAAGCTCCACCTCTCAGCGAAGTTTACAGGAGAAGGAAAAGACCTCAAACCCGAAGCTTTTGACCAATGAGTGACAGAACTCACACACTATCTTCTCCTGCAAGGGAAAGATATGGAAGACCCTACAACCAGACTATACATTTGATCATTCTGCAAAGGAAAGACAACCAACGCATACCACCAATGATATAAGGAATACCGCGGAAATGTAAGATTAAGAGAATCTACTGTTCACAATTACCCGAAAGGCCAATTCCAATCCTCCATCACAAATGACCTCCTATATAACAAATTCAACCAGCTCCACCAAGTCAATACAATGCATGTTAAGAGAATCACAGATGTAGTTATGGCTCTGATGATGTATAAGGACCGCATGAAGAAAGGAAGCATTTCCAACTATATCCTTAAGCGACGATTCTATAATGCCATGAATCCTACCCTCTAGCAAGAGGTAGAACCACTCGAGGAAGATGACAATGATATTGCAATAATAATTACAAGGGCGGAACGAAAGGATGCCATCCTCTATCAAACCAAGGCATACAAAACACAGGCATCCTCTAGCAGTAATAGGCAACCACAATACAAGCCCTCTAACAACTCTAAAGAAGATACCCCATGGGTTTTCAAAAAGAAATCAAAATCCTCCAAAGAATCAAGACGAGAGAAAGGGGAATGTTTCAGATGTGGAAAAACAGGACAGATGGCAAAGAACTGCCCTATGAAGAAAGAGAAAGGAAAGACGATTAAGGAAGAAGCATCGGCCAACAATGTTGAGAGTGATAGTGATAATACCCAATCCAGTGAATATGAGGAGATCCATATCGGATATATCGATGTGGAATGCAATAGTGTCCAACCTCCAGCTATATTTAAAACACACTCCACCCTAGAAGGTACTATCCTAATCAACGGCAAGAAGGCATGAGTCCTATTCGACACTGGCACAATTGGAAGAGAGATGATCAGCAATGCCTTTGTCTCTGTCCATGGACTCCCAACCCGCGACCTTAACCAGCCTATACCAGTCAATATGGCAGTAAAAGGGTCATGATCAACAAGCCATAAAACCTGTAGCGCAACTATTCAACTTGGTCCTGCCATCCTACCTCCCCAGGAGATGCTAGTTGGAAATCTAGCCAAATACAATGCCATGATAGGAATGCCATTCCTGAACTGCCGCAAAGCTATAATCCGATGTGGGGAATCAACCATCGATTTCCCAGATCAGAAGGTTAGAGTCTCATGCAAACCAACAAGTAGGGAGTATCGAGCTGCAGTCTGTGAAGCAACTGCCCAAAGCCTATTGGATGAGTACTCTGATGTTTTCCCTGATCAAATTCCTGAAGAACTACCACCTATGAGGGAAGTGAATCACTACATCTGCCTTTGACACCCCTTTAATCTTAAGAACCAATCCACCTACTCTATCCCTGACGCATACAAAAACCCACTATGTGACTGGATCAACTAACAACAAAGTAGAGGAGTTATCTACCAAGCAGAAGCCCCTAGTATGGCTCCTATATTTGTTTAACCCAAAGCAGATGGTAAAAGAATCCGCTCCTTGGTTGACCTCAAACTACGGAATAAAAATACAGTTATGGACAGCTCCGCTATTCCAAACCAAACTCAAATCATGAATGCAGTTATATGGGCTAGATTCTGAAGCAAGATTGTCCTAAGCAATGCCAACTTCCAAACAAGGTTAGATCCAGAATCTGAATGCTACAACAGTTTCAAAACACCTTTCGGAAGTTTTATTAGCTGAGTTATGTTGCAAGGTGATATGAATGCACCCGTCACCTTTATGCGAATTATGGAAAACCTCCTAAGTGAATACCTCTACCATTTTGTCTGGGTTTACATCAATAATATTCTCATTTTCTCAAACTCCAAAATTGAACATGCCTACCATATAGGTTTGGTTTGTACCAAACTAAGGGAAGCTAAGTTCTACGCTAGCAGAAACAAATCAATCCTGTTTGCCGATAAGCTTAATATTCTAGGACATGTAATAGATAAGGAAGGAATACATGCAGCCCCCAGAAAGATATCCTGTTTAACAAAATGAATAATACCCTGAAATTAAAAGGAACTCATGCGATTCTTAGGACTAGTCAACTATATCTCCCAGTTCCTACCACACCATGCCACTGTGACAGCACCACTCACGGACCTTACCGGCAATGCAGAATGTGTTTGGACACACACTCATAACCAAGCCTTTACCAACATCAAGGAATTGATTAAAAATGCCAATGTTATACAACCTATCGACTACAGTAAACCAGACCGATATGGCTAATTACTGATGTGTCAGATGTTGGAGTTGGAGCATGTGTTGGACAAGGAGCCTCATATGAAATGGCAAGACCAGCGGCATTACACAGCAGGAAGTTCACTAATTCACAAATGAACTATGAAACGACGGACAAGGAAGCCCTTGCTGTAATTGATGCTCTTGCCACTTTCAATCACATCCTGATGGGCAATACCTTCACCATTGTCACCGACTACCAACCCCTTACTAACATTAAAACGGAAAAGTTTCCTGGAAGGAGAAGAATACGATGGATAGGAGAAATCAGCAAATACGATGCAAAAATCATCTCTAGGCCTGGAAGAACAAACGATTTAGCTGATACTCTCTCCCACCTATATGAGAATCAAGAACTCACAGACCCTTCTCTTGTTCATGATCATACATGACAAAGCGAAGGTAGCCCTGACGACACCTCCTATGAACAAGAACCATCGATGGCTAGAGCCTGTAGTGCCTCTCCCTCCAATACTTTCTCTTACAACATATACAGAGCTGCCGGAACAGAACGAGGAGAAGACATTGATAATGAGTGGAAAGATGATTGCACTCTCCGCAGTACACCTCCTCACGAGCTTGAACAAAGCAGACTCCACTGGTCCCACTGTTATCTTGATACCTACCCCTTTCACCAAACTGAAATTAAATTCGGCAACAGATACCAGCCACCGTACTATATGTCTGCTGATAATTCCAAAAACACCAGTTTTGACAATGCAGAAGAAGCAGAAGAGATAATGGATAAAGATGGATTGACCCAACCTCTCCTTGCCCTTAATCCTGTTCCAAGACGACACTAAGATCTTGAAGAACTCGAACCAGCAGCAGCCTACGTAGATGCAATATCTTACCTACACCCTCTACAGTCAGCTCCGCCATCCACCCCCCCCATACCTGATTCACAACCACTGTCTGGTTGACCCTTACGAGTATACAACAGTGAAACCATTGTTTCTGTCATGCCTCCCACAATTTTTGAGCATTGCCGACAGCTCTATAAAACCTTTGAAGAAGAGGAAGCCCCTATCGAACCGACAAGAGGATCTCTCATTGACAATGAAAAAGATGTTAGATCAACTACAGAATAATTAACCTCCTCTTACCGAAGCCAAATGATAGCAGGATATCGCCATGATCCAATCTACTTCAAAGCTATAGATAGCTCTAGACATGGAGATCTCGCCCCCTATAACATATCCAACAGAATGGTCTATACAAGCACCTGGTATGGTGAACATTGCCTATACATCCCGAAAGCCCATATGTTCAATGGAATGACTATTAGGGAATATGTCATTACTGAAATCCACAATAAAGGATACCATCGTGTGGACTGCAACCTCCAATATGCCTCAGAATATGTTTACTGGCCTGAAATGCGAAAGGACTTCCGTGATTTCATTAAACAATGTGAACTCTGCCAGGCAAATAAGGAACGAACACAACTACCTGAAGGGAAAGCACAGACCCTCTAGCTACCATGCAAAATATTCAAATCCTATGCCATCGACTTTGCAGGACCATTCATCAAGTCCGCTGGATATGACACTATCTTGATAGCCGTGAATCGGTTTTCTGGATACACATGGCTCATACCAATGAAGGTTACCGATTTCTCCAAAGACACTTGGAATATCCTCCAACGATACCTATTTGCCCCCCATGAGTACCCATTATCTATTGTCAGTGATGCTGATCCCCGTTTCACTGCCAGATTCTGGAAGCAAATCTTGACCTCCCTCAGAATCAACCATATTCTGGCTGCTCCTGGACATCATGAGACTAATGGCCAAGCTGAACAAAAGATCCGCGAGATCAAGACTGGCATTAGGAATATGATCAATGAACAACAAACGAACTCAAAACTAGCACTCGTTGAGCTCACCGCATATATTAATGTCGGATATTCAGGCACCTTGGGAATGTCTCCATTCAAGACAATCTTCGGCCATCAATACCCCCTCCTACCTATAACCCTATTTAAGAACTCCTCAGTCCCTGCCTCCGATGACCACCTAACCTACCATCAAGTAATACGAAATAATGCCTTCCAAGCTATTAAAGCTGCCCAATTCCGGAGTACCACTACTGCTCAAAAGCGACAACGCAAATATATTCCTATCCCACCAGGTGGTATGCTCATGGTATATGGAAACATGTTTATTACCAATGTTGGATGCAGCAAGAAACTACAACCCCGATGGCAAGGACCTTTCAAGGTCTTATTCTTTGACAAGCATACAGAAAACTACACAGTCCAGATGGATGGATGCATGTACCGCCGCAATACTACAGTCTTCCACGCCTCTACTGTCAAGTGATTCCACCCAAATGACGACTTCAAGTTCCCTGGAAGAATCTACTCTCGACTTGCACCTATCATCATTGATAAGAAAGATGAATGGAAAGTTGAAGAAGTCCGAGACCACCACCTTTGGCATGGGAATGCTCAGTTCCTGGTCAAATGGAAAGGATATCCAACAAGCAAAAACAGCTGAGAGCCACTAGAAGAACTAGAGCATGCTATGGATATGGTGAATAATTGGTGGAAAGACAACATGCCAAACAAATCCCTCCCCCCAACAATCAATTACATCAACATGTACTGGACACCAATGATGCCAGAGACCGAGTAATGGCAGATGGAACTCAAAGCTAGAGATGAATTTTGGGCACCGTACTTTGAGTCAGAATTCAAAAGCAGCAATGATGAAAATCAGGCTATGCAACAGGCTCTGGATAACCTTATCTGATCATCGTCCTCCATCCAAATACCATAATAATGTCAAACTATGTGTAACTCAATGTGAGGCTGCGACAAAAGGCTATTGGACTGTTATTGAACTGCAATGTTATCCAACTTGAAGACTACTTCGCCATCCTCTAGATAGACTACGGTCCAGATTGTGATAACGCTTAGGTTGATATATATCATGAATCTAGTATTCGTGACTACTGTGACGTGTATTTCTTTGAGTCTCGATATTTTCTTAGAATTTCCTCTTGTCCCTGGTGTGACACTATGATGAAAAACTGATAGTAGAAACTGAAGCCTTTAGTTTCTCAGACTCCCCCTTTGATGATTATTAGGTTTTGTTTGTTTAAACAGTTGTTTTGTTTTGGGAAATGTAACCGGTATGGGTACTTGGTTCTTAGTTTTATTTTGTGTTTTGTTTTAAGTATCGCTTTGATACTTTATCAGTTGTACCAAAGTGTATCAATTGATAACTTTGATTAGTTTCGCTCATGCCAGACATGAACAGATTTGTGTATTTAAAGACCGCCTATTTCTACGATAGAAAAGGCAGACTTTGACAGACAGTATTTTAATATACTTGGTTGAACGGTTACTTCTCTGTACCTCAGTACACTCTCGAAGCCTCATTTAGTTCTCAGCTCTCCCCTCCTCTCTGGAAGAGCAGGCTACCTACCAACTATCCTATCTATTACCAATAATGTGATAAGCACCTTGCGAACATATTACAGAATGTCTATCGTAAGCTTTCTCTAACTCTTCTTCGTGAAGAGCTCTCCTTGGCGTAATGATAATATTGCAATAAAGATAAAGATCGTAAAGGTGTTTTATATTCGTTAAAGTAATAAGTAGGAAAAGTAATTAGAATTTAATCTAATTTTATCTATACTAGTACCACCAACACTGGCATACGACCAGTCTCCCCCTCGCCCCATAAAAAAGCAAACTATTTAAAATAAACTACCGCGAACTACTCTGCCTCGCAATCGCTCCTCCAAAACATAAATCCAAAAATCACTACCTATGTGGGCTCACGGGCACTCGCAGCAACTAGTGCCGCCCTGGATTAACGCTTCTTCCCACTTCGCCACCCAGCTACCGTCTCATACTCTCACCCCTATCCATCCCCAACACAATTTGACCCACATACTCAACAAAGGAACTATACAGTCTGTCCCAAAATCCCTTCGTCCTCTTATAATACAACCCTAGGTCCAAGTATCCTTCCGCCAACACCACCCCACAAAAGGGGCATCCAGATTCCTTCAGCAACCCATTCACTTTGGCCTACCTCAAAACCACCGATGTCCATGTCGCCAGGTTCAGCTCCTCCCACTATAAATGCTGGGAATGCCAAAACTGATTGTGACAGGTCCGTAAACACCGGGGACATCTCTCAAAGTGTTCCGCGAAGGTGTCGCGTTTCTTTGTGGCTGTAGCAGCTATGGCAGTACCACAACAGGGACAATCACACCATCACTGGTCAGGCAAAAAGAACCACTCCTTCATCAGTGTCACCTTGCCTGACAAGACCCAGCCCCTGCCATCATGTCTCTTCTCACACCGAGTCCAGGTCGTAGGGTCTCGTATAAGTACTGACCCCCTATTCCTTTCCACCATCAGTGTGCCATTAAAGGGATTACCTGCCACAACCAATTCCCTATCTATCAATCCAACATGGCGTGAGATTCCCAGGCCCAGCCACCGATGATCCATCTACCAGCACTTCCATCTCAGGATTGCCGAATCCTTATACAGATCTTCATCAGCAGGGCGTCCTCTAGCATAGCGGAGGCACTCAGTCCAGTAGTGTCAGTCTTCCTTCCCGTCATATCTGTCATGGCCGACCATGCCTGTTTCACTACAGATCCTCATCAAAATATAGGAATCCATCCGGGTTAGGCCCCGCAGGTGTCGAGTTGCCTTCAGTTCCCAAGCATAATACTCGTGCCCTTCTCTAGCATGCTAAGTCCCCCATTCCTCCTTACGGAACTCCCGAGCTAGGGCTGCATGACCAATCCCAAAGCTAACCCCTTCCCAAAGCATGGGGCGCAAGGGGTATCCGATACATGCCTTAGCCTTCAAGTCGACCATCTTGTTGCCTTCAATACCCATGTGACTGGGAACCCAACTGAAACTAACAGGTGAGAATGCGTTCAATAGGGGTACCATTACCTCCCACAACTCAGCCGAGTCACCATCCGAAAACATGTTGTCAACCTTGACCAGGGCTGGTACGTAGTCCAAGAACACATGGGCCTGATGTCTCTTGGCCATATTCTGAGCATGTCGGAGAGTACACACAACAGCAAACAACTCGCATTCCACAATGCTCCAAGATGGAGGAACTGAGTACCAGTCAACACGGGTCAAGGCCTCTCTCTCAAACACTGCCCAGGCTACACTAGCCCCTTCAGAGTACTTAGACCCATCCGTGTACATAACCACATCCGAAGACGTACAGAGATTTTTGTACAATACTCGGTGGCGTGCAGCCATCATCGCCTTGCCTTTCCCAATCGAAACCATCGGGCGGCAGGTAAGTTCCTTATCTGAAGTCTGTCGATGTGCCACCATGCCTTCCTCTTTTTAATGTAACCGTATTTTCCCGAACCATGGATGCTGGTCACAGTACCGGTAATTGATGAACCAGATGTAGCATTTCCATTGTAGGTACCTTCCCTGGATAGCAACAGGCGTTGTTCCAACCTCGGCTAACAGTATGTTGTTTACCAGCCTCATAGGCATTCGGAACACTGATCAGAGACAATCATTAATGTGGACCTGAATCTGCTTCACATACGATACATGGTCAGTTACAAACTCAAGTCCATAGTAGACGGTTGGAAGGTAGGCTTCCTGCACTAAGCGGTAAGTCTCTCATGCCCCCAACCTACCAACACTTCCAAACCTCCTTCCCAATGCCGAAATTCTTCTCCTAACACCTAATCCCCTTTCCAACCAATACTTTACATGAGAGGAAAAATTAAGAAATACATTAAACCTATACCTGAGAACCCGTAAGTCCTCTGAAGGCAACACCATTTCTCCTAACAATTCTATTCCTTCCCATGCCTTATCTCCAAACCCAATCCACTGAGTCTTAAGGGTACTAAACCCCATTCACCTGGCTCTGGCTATGCGGTCACAGTCTGCAAATATTTCTCCAGCATGGTATTGGGCTGCTTTGTAGGACTCCGCTGCCACCATGATGACCCTGTCATCAATATATGAGACTACCAGCTGACGTACACTGGGGACGTATCACATGAGTAGTCTGAATATATCTGCTACATACCCACCCAAAAGAAACGGGGAAAGGGGCAAGCCCTGAGGTACTCCATTACTGACATGGTAGAGGTGAGAGACACATCCGTTAAAGCGAAACCATACCGACCGACAGGAAGCCCATCAATGGATCCATTGGCAAAGGTACCCAGGGCACCCCCTGGCCACCAGAAAGTCCGACAGGAGATTGATATCAATGTTGTCAAACCCCCCTTCCACGTCCATTGATAAGATTAATCTTTTGTAGCCCTCATTATGCTGCAAGAACTCAAAGACCACTGCTATGGCATCATGGACACCCCGCCTTCGTCGAGACCCGAACTGTATTTCTCCCAGATCCAGGTAGGTGGCCAGTCTCAACAGGACCACTTGCTCCATGACCTTTGCTGGCATTGGAAGGAGATGTATTATCCTCCACGATTTTACGACATCATAACTGGGCTTGTCTAGTTTGGATATGAGCACCACCTCAGCCTTGTGCCAGTCTAGAATATCATGCCGCAGCCCATAGTCCACCAGGTGCCTCAATGTTGTTGTATCTCTTCATTTCCAAAACCGTAGAAAGGGATAGCTGATATCATCCTCACCTGGACCTGTATTCGTAGGGGACCTAGAAAGGGCAATTTCCATTTCTTGAGCACTGTCCATATCAATCTCAGAACCCTCCCAAGGGGTGGGCTCGACAGGAGACAACTGCTGTACAATCAGGTCACTAATATCTGAATGTGTAGTAGCATAGGACCCATCTGGTCATGTCATCGAGGGAAGGGTTCGCTTAGCTTCCAGCTTCCTTGCCAATCTAAATATGTCTAGGTCTTGGCTCTCAGCTATCCTTTCCCTGATATACTCAAATCTAGCCCACAGCAGGCACACCCGGTAGACACATCGGGCCAACTTGTAGTCCTCTGTCTGCTCCACCTTGTGTTTGGAGTATCAACATAGCCGGGCCACATCCACCCTCATCCTCTCCAACTCCGGTATCCACCACTTGCACTGACCTCTGCCAACGGAGGCTCATGGGACTGCATCTACCACTCATCTCACCCCTTCCCACACCTTTCCATCTTCCACCTCTTGTAGGACATCCAACTGTTTCCCAACCTTCTCCCATACTACCTTCTTCCAGGCTGGCCTCCGACACATGATGTTATCAGGAAGGTTGACTGTCAACTTAAGGGCTTGAGCACTGTACTCACAGCCAGCGGCGTCTAGGTATAGATGCCTGACGTATGGTGCCCGGTATAGGCAAATATCGATTCTAGAAACATCCCAAAAGGTTGACACTGTTGGGGGAACTATATTCATGTCGTGAGTTGGGGCCAAAAACCACTGTTTCAGCCATCATCCACCCGTATTGTTGTGGTCCGCATTGGGGTTCCAATCTTAGTTTCTGGCATTGAAGTCACCAAACGCAATGTCTGGTTCCACGAGTTCATCCAGCCAGCCTACAAATTAGTTCTTAGTGTAGCCCAGTCGGAAGTAAACCCCAGCGAGTACCCTCTTCACCCTTTTTTCCCTATAGCCAATACTGGCACTACTCTCTCCATACTTCACCATCTCAAACATCCCACAAATGTGGGATCGAACAAACACCTCCACACCTGACTTTTTAACAAAAGAAAACAAATACTACCCGTCAATATCTATAGGTACATGTAGCCCCTCCGCATCAATCAATGGTTCAATAATAAAAAACAAATCAACAAAAAAAAACAAATCAAATGCCAGCGCCTGATTCCAACTACTCCTCCCCACATTTAATACCATTATCGTAATAAGCATTAAAAGGGGGCCTCAACTGATCCACTCGGGCCGCAAGGGCCAGAGGCCTAGGGGACACCACTATCCTGGTCCTGAGCAGTCCAATAGGTATCTTCCCAGTGGGGCTTGGTAGTGGCTGTGGTTTTTAGAATCCCACACGCCGAGGAGAGGGAAGGGGAGGGATGTTCCGGTTCCTTACCCTTGGCCTTGTCTGACTTCTGATGGGGGCCTTCATCTTCCTCGTCGCTACTGATCTCAACCAGTCATAGTGTTGGGGACCTTCCATGACTACAGTGTCGTCTCCGGGCCCTTTTCGTCTGACTTCCCTAGTGTTCTGGTTTCTTTACAAGCTCCGTCGGCGGTGCCGCCCCTTGTTTTAGATTCGAGGACGACAGAGCTGTGGGTGACGACCTGACTCCTGGGCACTGTTCGTATCCAGTGAAATGGTCCATCTGGTCACAGAGCCAACATTGTCTCCTAGTGTGTCTACAGGTCTGGCCTACCCCCCCTGGGCATCCAAGTTTGCTGCATATGTATTTCCAGGAGAAGTGTACTCCAAAACAAAAGTGACAGCATGGTGGGTGACTACATGTGGCCTCAAAGTGGCCAGTCTCTAGGCACTTACCACAAACCTTTAGGGGTCTATGTTCTTCAAATACCCAGATGTTGCAGGCCCCTCCTCTCAACCAGATTTTTCCCTCAGCCAGCCTTTCCCTGATGGCTTCATTTCTTTCAACCACAAAGCGGATACCACACATCGTGGCATTGGCCTGCCTCATTGCGTAAATAGATCCTATAATATCTGGTCGGGAAACAGTAACTACACCAGTGTTGTATTGCTCTAAATCCGTACATAAGCCATCAAATGCTGCGCTCCCAGTCCATCCTTCAATTTTCCAAACTGAACCTCTTCCTGTATTAGTAAGCAGGACGCCAGAAACGAAAATCTTCACCTTCTCCAAGTTTCTCTGAAACTCGAACTCCGGAAGTGACAGTTCTCTAAGTAGGTCAAGCCTGGCTTTGTCAAGCTGATTGCCTAGTTCAGTAACAGAATGTCCTGCCAGAGTCAGGAAGAGACAACCAATCTCAGGCTGGACATGTCCAGCATGGATGTATGGGGCATTGCCTCAGATCTTTCCTTGGTTTGAGAAGATCGTGTTGATCTGATTCCTAATAGCCTTGATGCCCACACCTTCAGGTAGGGCTACCTGCTTGCGGGTGGCAAATTGCATAGTAATATGCCTTCCACGGGCATCCAGGGTAGGTGACAATTGTGGTAGCGCCAGTACCAAGTTGAGTGAGTCAGGAGGTCCTTGTGGGACTCGTTAGTACTCTTGTCACATCGGAGTTGCAGTTACCTTGACGCTGGCCATGGCCGCAGGCCCTGATTGAATTGGCAAAGCAGTAGGCCCTGCTGCCGCCAGAGCCGGTTCCTGTCTATCAGCATTCTTCCCCTGAGTCTTGGCCAGGATCGCCGTCTCCTTCTCGCCACTAGATTCTCTGGCAGCCTTTCTTCTCCTTCTGGCAGCACCACTCAGGCACCTACTACGTCTCCTTTCCCTTCTCTTTTCTTCTTCCTCCCCATCCTCTTTTTCCCAGTGCACTGATTTGCCTTCTCCCCTACAAGCCACCTGCAGAGTTACCCCCCCTTCACTGCAGAAGCCCTCACTGCTAGACTGGTGGGAGGATGCTGCTGATGTGGGGCGGGTGGAGGATGCCTGTTCTTTCTGAGCGGTGGGAGGCTTGGGCACATATGCCATCCATTTTACTACCTCCGTGAAAGAGGCTTTAGTAGTAGGAGCCGCCGTAGCAGTCTCCTTTCCCTTAACCGGAGTAGGGGGTGGCATTGTTTCCAACAAACCAAACGGGGTATTGCCAGACCCTACTGAAGGGGATCGGCGATGGGGGGACAACTTACCTTGCACAATCTCTATCTCTTCTCCTTGCTTGCCAACAATATCAGTCAGCACCTTCACCGCCCATTCTAGCAGGTGTACTCGACTCCAGTAATTCACTCCACCCTCTAGTCCTTCATTACCAAATGTGGTACCATTGTTCATCCAAGCCTGGACATCATATACAGTGTGGTCCTCAATTGATTTGGATTTCGAGGAGAGGAGGAGTTGAGTGTTGCCAGAGCAGATGTCCTCCAACCCTTCCAATATGGATCCAATCATGCTACCCGAGCAGGGCCCAGGAGATGGAGTCCTACCTGCTTCCAGCATCTCGCATACCCCTGCCATAATGGAGTCCGCCTGAGCCAGAATGGCATTGGCTTCCTCAGGTTGGGTATCTGGAAGGTAAACCTCTAATGGTGTCTGGGCGTCGTGTGAAACCTCCCAGGAGCTTGATAGCTGTCCTTCCTGCAATGTCCATTCTCTATCAAAGGCCAGCAGTGAGGATGCCATTGCCAGAGAGGGGGCATAGATGCTGTCGCCCAGTCCAGTCACTTCAGAGTTATGTCCTTCTTCCAAATCCATGGGAGTGTCCTGTGCCAGCACTTCTGAGGTAGGCAGGACATCTTCAGTTACCAGCGGAGATGGGGAATATGTTGTAGCCTCAATGGTCAACAGGAGACTTACAAATGGGGGAATGGCTAAGTGCCCGTAATATACGTCAAGGGGCAGGCCGGGCAGGGCAGGAACGATCTGTTTTTTCCAGTCTTCATTAACATTAATGGCCCTCAAAAATTGCGTCCCCAGAACTGAAGCAGTGGATCATTTAGCGGGAGATGCCAACCACATACAGCGTCGCATTCCAGCGGTAGGGGGGTTGTAGTCCTCATCTTCTGAGTCATATAGTCTGAACTTTAGGGTCTTGTAAAGAGCTCTTTCTCCAGATGACATCCCGGCCAAAAAGGAAGGAGTTGGCAAGCCAGCCTTATGTACAGGGGTCAGGCGGAGGAAACTGTGCATCTTGCTTTGGACGGCCCTAGCGAGGAGAGGGGGAGTAGACCATGAACTTGCCTCCACTATAGTCGCACTCTTGGTTAGTAGTATAGAGGACTCAGGCACAACGGTTTGGGAGTCTTTTAAGGGGGCGGGTACCGGGGCTGGAGAGTATTCTGAGCCATGATCAGAATTGAACCGAACGAAGAGTCCTGTGGTAGTATCCTTATTCAAGCCACATGTGGCTGAACAGCCTCTCCCAATTAGGAAACCTCTCACCAAAACCTCCACTTCTTTCATCGTGGCAACAGTCACGTCAGTGACCGTTTGCTGAACCAAATCATCAAACTGTAGGTTCACCGCATTTTGACACCAGTGACAGTAGTGAAACTCTAGGAAACTAAAGTTCCCTTTGAGTGCGACATATGACCGTGTAGTTGTGAGGATGAGGCCACAGTCAGCCTCAGTAGCAGGGGCAAGAGACCAAGCTGCACAGGTTGTCTCAAGCGAGGAGGAGGAGTTGGAGTCGAATCGAACAGGAGACAACATCCTCGAAGGGGGGAGAGAATCCGTAGAGGAGAAGGCTGTTGAAGATGCCATCCTTGCCCAAACTATATTCAGTGATTATCGGGACCAGGCCACGGATGTCTCACACTGAAGTATCTTCTAAGTGAGAACAACTACATCTAACCGACTGCCCGAAACAAAAAATACAACCAAGTAACAGCAGATGAAGTATTTATCGCGAGCAAAATAAGGTAAAGTATTGGTTATACTCACTTCCAACACGGAGTGCAAGAAGTAGGAAAAGTACTTATAATAAAGCGTAAAGAACCTATCCTCCTTAGCCACATTGGCCTCCTTATATAGTGTTCTTCCCACCCATAGTCATGTGACCCAAAGTAGTCACATGTGCAAAACCAAATCATAACAAACTAGTCATGTGACCAAAGTGGTCACATGCTCAAAACCCATGACCTCATAGCGAGGTCATGTGCAAAAACTCATAAACCAATCATAACACAATAAACACATCATATGACTCGATTGAGTCATATGCGTGAAACCCATAACCTCATAATGAGGTCATGTGCGAAACATAAATCATATGTGCAAGGCATACCTACAAGGCACACCTGCAAGGCATATTCATCAGGCGCATGTCCTATAACTCATATTTGAGCCATGTGCGAAAGCATCACTAATCCTATACATAACAAATTATATGACTCAAATGAGTCATATGTGTGAAACAATAACATACTTGTAACTCATAACCACGTGTCACGTGAAAACCCTTTCCTTGCCAAGCCACATTCATGACATCTTTGCTCTTTGTGATATTGACTATACCTATAATTAACTCTTTGCTTTAAGAAGTCAGTCAGTAGTGGAACTAAAGGTATAGTTACTTTACTCTTTATTCTCAGGTTTATTATATTCAGATAACAGGATTAGTCTATGAACACTACTGTATTAGTCAAGTTGCCATAATTCCCCTTTGGGTAAATAAAAAATTGCAAAGGATTTACTACTCTCTTGCAGCTATTTCCAGCTGGGCACGAGAGTGGTATTTGTCGAGACTCAGATATACTTGAGTTATCGGGGTTGATATCTCTATATCCAAGGAGCAATATCACTACCAGAAGAACTAGGATAATTGGATCTCACGCTAAGATGTCTAGAATTTCCTTTATTCAATCAAGGCGGGAGAGGGTCTCTGGGCTAGACTCCAGCCAGCCAGACTTCAATAAGTGGTTGTTATGGATAGGTCTACAGAGCTCATTCAAGGACAGCTTCTTTGGGCAGTGTTCTGCGATCTGGTAGAAGCGCTGCTATGAGAAGAACGATATCGGAGACCTCAAAGCCCTCAAGTTGGCCAAGTTATACTCACTACTTGTCGACGCACTAAAGCAGGGTATGAGCCTCGGGCCTAAAATGAGGGATGACATCAGGAAAAAGTTTGGTAGGGTGCCAACTCCTGCTTACAAGGAAAATAGCACGGGAGTCCGTGCTGGGGGAAACCACGTAATAGACCAGTTGCTCAAAATCCAAAGAAAATAAATACAGTGAAGAAACTGTCTTTCAGCTCAACCAAGACAAATGAAAGCAAAAAATGACCAATCCTGTAAGGAAAGACAACTCCAATATATTAGTGTGAGGTTCATTTATTCCAGTTACTACAGTACTCAATTATGATCATCCCCGACCGCTCAGGATAGCAGTGTTTGGCTATACTCTGTATAATATGTTTCAGGGTTGACTTCTTCCCGCTATAACAATAGCCTCACTCCTGCCTTACTGGCATTCCAGGTCACCTATGCGAGCATTGTTCAGCCAGTTTTACTTGTACTATTAGGATTGACATTTTCCTGCCCTAACAGTAGTTTTACCACTCCTTTACGCCCATTATTAGCAGCTCACAAAAGCAGTATTTGGCCATACTCTGGATTCCAGAGACCTTGGTTAATATCTTTCCTAGTTAAAAGCTTTGCGGCATACAAACTACCCTCAGTTACAGTATTGGAAGAGTTCATAGACTAATCCTGAGAGCTAAGTACTGGGAGCTAGCAAGTAGTATTTAACTGCCAGCCCAGTAGTGGTAAAACCTCACTAGGACTTGCGGATCAGATAGAATGTAACTATTGAATACTTCTTGCCTGCTATAAGTATCTGTAATGATCCCTCCTTGGATAGTTAGTTCTTGGAAATGGGGAACGATACTTCTCTTCTTTCTCTGTTTCTTTCCTTAGTCTTACAATAGCACTAGGCCTCTGCCTACGTTACCGATAGTACAAGACCTTTGTCTTCTATCGGGAACACCTATTGTAAGCTTTCTCTAACTCTTCTTCGTGAAGGACTTTCCTTGGCATTACGATAATGTTGCAATAAAGATAAAGATTGTAAAGGTGTTTTATATTTGTTAAAGTAATAAGTAGGAAAAGTACTTAGAACAAAGTATGAAGAACCTATCCTCCTTGGCCACATCGACCTCCTTATATAGTGTTCTTCCCGCCCATAATCATGTGACCAAAAGTGGTCACATGCGTAAAACCAAATCATAACAAACCAATCATGTGACCAAAGTGGTCACATTCTCAAAACCCATGACCTCATAGCAAGATCATGTGCAAAAACTCATAAACCAATCATAACAAAATAAACAAATCATATGACTCGATTGAGTCATATGCGTGAGACTCATAACATCATAACAAGGTTATGTGCGAAACATAAATCATATGCGCAAGGCATACCTGCAAGGCATACTCGCAAGGCATACTCGTCAGGCCCACATCCCATGACTCATATTCAAGTTATGTGCAAAATATCACAAATTATAACATACTAAATCATATGACCCAAATCGGTCATATGCGTAAAACAATAACATACCTATGACTCATAATCATGAGTCATGTGAAAACCTTTTCCGTGCCAAGCCACATTCGTGACAGTATCACATTTATGAAACCAATTATTGTTAGCTCTACTAACAATATATAGCCAGAATATACTCAAAGTGATCTTAAAGTTACAGGATCTACTGTGTATAAACTAGTGCTCGTATTACCCTATAATTCAGACCTCCATTTCAATATTCACATGGATAACTATTTTCCATCAATTCTACTATTTGAAAAGCTTCACGATATTGGAATTGGGACATGTGGTACTGCAAGAGTTTGCAAAACAGCATTTCCTCCTAACCTTCATGATAATTAATTAAGTATTCCATAGAACGAGATTTCTGGAGTACCAGCTGGCACTGCTGGAAAGGTTTTGACTATCCAATGGCAAGATCAAAGCACAGTTTATTTCCTTTCAATAATATATAGATTGGAAGACCAAGTTACTCTACTACAAAAAGGCCTCAAGATACAAGCAGTAATGGGCCAGCAATTTGTTGCGTATTCAGATCAACAGAGCGTATGAACATCACAAAACAGGTAGTTACAAATGACTATAATCAATACAAAGTTGGGGTAGATGTTGTGGACCAATACAGAAGCTACTACTTTACTCAGCTAAAGTGTTTATGCAACTGGCTTCCAATCTTTTTTTGGCTTCTATATACGATAGTAATTAATGTATATCTACTCTTACAACGCATTTCTACTTCCTATAGACCTCCTACTGGATCTCAATTATTTCGCTTAAGACTTGCGCAATCGATCATTTCTACCTATGAGCCAAAGCAGCTAAAACCAAGAAAATCCCTCTACACCCGCACCTCCTCACATCTCCGATTCCCCAAGCAGCAGCAGAAAACAACACTTTCCCGCCCACTTAGTAGCATACAGGAACACAAATTTATTCATTTTGGAAAAAGACTAGAGTGTACTCAGTGTAGGTTTATATTAAGAAATATGAACACAAAAGGCCAGCATGCGCCAACTACTTGCTACGGCTGTCATGGTCCTGGTTGTGGGTTTTCTCTTTGCGAGAACTGCTACGATTCACGCCATAAGCACCTTTCTATCTCCTAGTAACTCTTTTTATTTTCTCTTCATTTATTTTCTCTTCATTTATTGTTTTGTATTTCGACAAATTTCACCTATTGTGTATTCTACTCGCTAACTATGTCGGGGTCTTTTTTGATATCGCCAACCCTCTTACTAATCTGCCAAGCATCTAAATCAGGTTTAGTGTGCCCGGTCGCGAATTTGACTGTTTCAGACACCCCAAGGGATAGTAGAGGTTTGCGCCTATATAAGCAAATAAATTCTAGGATTTAACAAAAAAATAGTACGAGTATGATACCAGCACGTACCGTACCCGAGTAGTTTAATTACGATACCGTTAGTGTGCCCTTATCCCGCTCCATCCCTCCGATCTGCTGAGGCCCCACGTGTGTTGGAGCCGCACAGGGATAAACCCTCTTCCCATCAGCGCCCACGAGAACCTTGCCTCTCAAACGAACCCCACCACTACAGTAGGATAATACTGGTACTCTCATTTCATACCAAAAAAAGCGCATTTCCTCATTCCGCAAATCCTTAGAATCTCGAAGAGGGCTCCAGTGCCATCATGGTTTACTACTTCACCTCTAATATTGTAGATCCTCCAGCATTCATCTATGTCGGCAAAGACAAAGTCGAGAGTACTCAGCTTCCCCGCCTCCAGAGTAATACGTTCAAGCTAGCTAACTAAACATAGATGAGGAGTTGATCAAGTATGGGTTCAAGGAAGATATATGGTAAGTACGAAATATTCTTGTTTCCCCGCCTTGGCTAAGCTAAGCTAACGCTGAAGTCTAGGGTTCATTGATCATCACCTCTCTCCAAGTCCGGCTCCACAAGTGCACTAATCGAGTCCTCAAGTTTCACGCAGACAATCTCTCATCGGCACACATATACCTTCGCCTCCCGGAAGGCAGCGACTGGGAGAATATTCCACAGGACCTCCTAACCGATTGTACACAGCTCACAAAAGCCAACTCCATTGAAGGTTTGTGAGTCCCGCTCCCGCCTTCGTACCTTATCTTCTACAACTAGAAGGAAGCTAAGACTGGCTTATAGGAAACAAGAAGGATAACGTCAATGTTGTCTACACCCCCTGGTCAAACCTCAAGAAAGATGGTAGCATGGCCGTCGGACAAGTTGGATTCAAAGACCAACGCAAAGTAAAAAAGATTCTGGTCGAGACCCGAACCAACGCCATCGTCAACCGGCTGAATAAGACGAAAGAGGAGCGGTTCCCAGACCTAGCAGAGGAGAAGGAGGAGCGGGAACGGGAAATTCGGAACCAGGAGAAGAAGGCGATGCTTGAGCGGGTAAGAAGAATTTCCCACCACTACCATCGCCCACTACCCACCGCCATAATGGGCACACCATGCATGCGGGTAGGACAATTGCTGATTATAAATAAACAACGCAGAAAAAAGAAGAGGCGAGAGTCGCAAAGGAACACAAGGAGAAAGCTTGGCAGAAGGACCATGCTTACGATGACGTCTTTACTGAGTATGCGCTGGAAGCAAGCTCGAACCAGAATAGGGATGCAGCGTTCTATGATGATTTCTTGTAAATATAAGAGTCGTATTGGAACATATTCTCAATTCTAATGATCCATTTCAAAGCCATTTCCCCTCATCAGTTTGTCTACAAGCAGCTACAGAGCGCTTTGATCTGTCCTCCTCGCGGTCAGCATATACGCAGTGCGCGGGTATAAAGTCAGTACCGTAAATAGTTTTCTAGTTTCAACGTGACTTGTGTGTTTATTAGTACAGTAATGACGGACATATTTCCCTCGAAAGCTAGATTTCTCAGCTACCCTCGCGCTCTTAAATGCTTGTAGGGGTCACTCGTGGAGCAGTTGCAGGTGCTGCTAGAGGAAGGTGTTGTGCTTACAAATACTTACCCGTTGATGGGAACACAAAGGCAATGGGCAAAACGCGACAGGACTTGGTGGAGACGAACACACCGATGTCCAATAGTAGTGTTACTGTACTGTACGAGATCCCTCCCGTCCGTCGCACACCGTCGATCGCCAATCTTGGCTTTAGTGATTTTGTGCGACTCTTATCTCCCACATTCACCTACTCTCGGTGGAGGGGGGTGGCAGGATCACTTCTCACTCCTGCTACATGTAGTTCCGAGTGACCTTTTATGAGAATTCCTCCTTCCATTATCAACCCTTGTGCAACAGTAGATAACCTACAGTACAGCACATCCAGCGTGCACCGACAGATGCCTATTGTCCACCCGCCAGCTGTTGAAATCCCGTCTTCACCCTCTCTTCCCTCGCTATTTATTTATTTATTTATATAAACCTTTAACCTACCATCTCCAATTGTCAGCATCGCTATCGCCATCACCAACCCCAAGGAGTACAATAATATCAATAACAAGGAAGGAAGGAAGCGCAATGTCGACTACGATCCCATCTACTACAACCATAGCTTCCCTCCCGGTGGAAATCCACGCTCAGATACTCCGGTCACTGCCTTGCTTCCGCGACGTGCATGATGCAATCCTCGCCTCCCGACTCTTCCACAATGCGTGGGTGTCGGGCCAGAATGGCATTATTAACGCCATAGCACGAGAAACCATCCAGCCATTGGAACCTCTGGTAAGGTTATACCTTGCAAGGGAGCAGCAGAAGTTTGAAGTATCCGTGGGTTCGTTCCCCAACCACCCTCTCTCTCCATCTTCATCTCCGTCCCTCAATCCCAAGCCATAGCTAACTACCGTACCCATCCGTACTAGACGGAGCCACTAACCACCGCCTAACCCTACAAACCATAACCAACATCCGCGAATATATTAAAGCAGCAGCAACGCAGTACAATGCTATGGTCTCTACCCCCCTGCTTAGGCGCAACTATCGCATCGGGGAGGGGCCGGAACCGCCCCCGCGCACACCATGCGCTCTAGAGCTCGACCTCTTCACAATGACTTACCTCACCATGAAGTTGATAGAAGCCTACCCGCCAAACCTCATCGCGCCGCTGCTCTCGCGCACCGCAACAATGGACCTGCTGCGCATCCGACAGCTGCAGAAGCATATGTACGCACGCGGCCCACCCGAAGATGATTATGGCGGCGACAGGGGCGGGCTGGTGCAGAGAGAGTTCATGGCGAGGCTGCCTCGTGGGAGCGGTATTTGGGAGGCCATGGCGGGGAGGATGATTGGCGGGGAGCCATTCGCCCTGTGGAGGGAGGGGCAGGAACAGGTTAGGGGGCTTGAACGAGCGATGAAGGAAGGTAAGTTTCCGTGGGATGCGGGTGCCTCGGGGGCGGTAGAGGTCGTGCGGGGATCCGGTGGGGTGAATGGTTTTACTGGCGTGCAGACGGCTGGCGGGTGCAGTGGGATTATCGGTTTTTATAGGTACGTTTAACCACTTCTAGTGGGGTTATTTTCCTTTTCCTTTTCCTTCTTTTCTTTGAGTAGGGGCTAACTGCCGAGCTAGGTGGCAGTAATTTCTTTTGTGGTTGATGATATGGTATGCTATGTTACGGGGACCACAGAATACCAGCATAATACTACCTCCCTCCAGTAACATCTCTCACTTGTATCCGCAAAGACACTGCAGAATTTGACAAACCTTCTGTTGCCCGTTAGACAAAGCTGTTGTTGAGTTTTTTGTTTTTGCCTTGAATGTACAACTGATACTTGAAATGTACATCAAAAGCCCCTTCCCACAGTGCATTCACTCGAGTCTCCCATGGAAAAAGATGACAAAATTATTGATTGGGTGGGGGGGATTTGGTATAAAACTTGAGAGAAAAGACAAGTGCTATGCACAAAGAAAAGATATATAGAAAACCCCCGCCGCAGATGGCATTTCCATGAATCAAACAACGAACACATACATACCCATTGCGCCGTGACGAAGAAAAAAGTCCACCCAACCTGTCATTGCATTTCACGTGACCCATACAGCTCATCAATCAGATCCCTTTATACCACCCCATTGGTCGCTCACTCATCTTCGTCGCTGCTCTCTTCCTCCTCATCGTCCGACTCTTCGGCTTCGGCACGGGCCTCCGCTTCCTCCATCTGCCTTTTCAGCTCCCACATCTCTTTGCGAATCTTCTCGTCCCTAGCCATCCTTAATCTCTCCACTTCATCTACACCCCCTGCCTTCTTAAGCTTACCCTCCTCCACAAACTCTCCGAGCTCCTTCTGGAATTCAGGGACCCTGCCTTCCAACTCTTTCTGTCTAGCCTTTTCCGCCCTCTCAATCGCTTCCAGCCTGCCCTCATGATTTGGCTGTAGGGCGCGCACCTCACTAAGCACACTGTCCTTAGCTTCGGTAGGGTCAAGTTGATCATCTGGATGCACCATTCCCATGGGGAAACCCCTGCTAGCGGATCTCATGGCTCCGCCCGCGCCATTGGCCTTGAACTGTGTCTCTGTGCATTGCTCAACCAGCTGGAATGTCTGCCCTGCTTTGTCAAGATCGTCCTGCAGGTCTTCAATAAGGTTCTCTTGCATGTTGAAGAAATCCTGTTCTTGGCAGACGAGCTCAACCTCCTTCTCCCAGACCTTGCGGAAAACAGGTTTCTCTCTCTTGATGTATTCAGCCATCTTTTTGAGCTCTGTTCTGGCTTGCGCAATTTCTTTCTTCACTTGGTTCAGATTGCGTGCCAAAGGACGGACGCCTCGTTGAACCACGTCCTTCCGCAGATCTTCGACGGTATCCTGAAGGTCGTCGACACGGTTAACTAGAGCATCTGCATCATTGGCCAAGGTTTTTTTGCCGGCCTCAACGTAGGCACGACCCTCGTTAGGGCCGAGGGTTGGGTTACTGGCTACCGCCTTGACCGAACCAGCCTTGATCTTGATAGTAGACATTGAAGTATTGATATCGGCAACAAATGTAGAATAAACCTGTCGAAGGACAGCCAAATCCTTGCGAAGGTCCCGAATTTCGCCAAGTTGTGCCGTGTTGTCCTGCTTTGCCGAAGACGCTGAGGAGGGGTCCGGCAGCGATTGGGGTTGCGACATGAGAATCGGGGTCGTCACAGGGGGCGCAACTGAGAGTTCTGCTATCTTCTTAGCCGCCTCCTCTTGTCTCTCAGCTACTCTCTGAATTTGAAGTCCTTGGCCGTCAACTGATCCCCGTAATCCCTCTAACAATTTTCTGAGGTTGCCCATTCCATCATCAATATGTCTTTTGACCTCATCCAATACCTCAACATTCAAACACAATACGGCTCTATCCTTAACGTCTCTGGTATCCTCAAGCTCATATCGCACACCAGAGACCGGATCTTGTAGATAGATTTCCGGGAAGTCCTCCCCCGAAGGTGGGTTATAGTTGAATTTGGATATAAATAGTAGCCTAAGGGAGGTAATTGACAATTCATCCAAACCATCGGCAAGGTATACCTTTTTGATGGAGCGGCCAAGTTGAAGAAAAAGAGTGAGGTCTTTGCCCGGTGGCGGACTGGAAGAATCTCGCCTGTTGTCAGGCTTCTGTGAGCTTGCCTGAATCGCACCCGAAACAGCCTTGGTAGGAATCATGGCCTTCATTTCACCCTTTTGGGGTGTTGGGGGAGGGGACGTGTCCATATCAACTTTAATTGCGGGCTTCCCCTTGATGACCTCATTGTCTTTCGCAGGAACAGCTGGTGCCTCTTTCTCAATCTCTTTAATGGCTGGCGATGAGAGGTCGGTTTCTCGCTCTTCTGATATACGATTTACATTTCTCATTGGAGAAGTCTCATCGCTCCGAACTGATTTTGGTTGATAGGGACGTCTTACTCGAACAGCGTCCAGTGATTCCTTCGATTCCCGATTTCGAGGGACTGCGGAAGGGTTGGAAGGCAGCATTGGTACACCGCCTGGCGAAGTCCCTGTAAGCTTCGCAATTTGATATGCTGAATAGCGACGGGAGGCCCTTCTCTGAAGAGGGTCTTCCCGCTGCAAAGCGGCTAGAGCATCCTGGGCGGGCGGTGGAGGTGGTGGGGGTGGTGGGGGTGGCGGAGGGGGAAAGGTTTGGGCGGGGAAATCCGGCATAGAAACAGGTGGCCCATTGATTGTGGGCTTGTTATAAGAATCTACCGAATCGTTTGTTATGGGGGGCGAAGCCAGATTTGAACTGATAGATGCGTTGTGGTTGTGAGAGCTTCGCACAGAAGACGTCGACGTAGAACCCTTCGCTGAAGTCGGGTACGGAGGTGTCGGCGAAGGGCCCCTTTGATTTTGTCCCCCACTCGGAAGCGACGAAGAACGCGGAGGAGCAACCTCCTCTAAAGAATCGCCACTTCTTGTCCTGGGGGGAGGTGCTGGCTGAGATGGAAGCCCTCCCTCAGAAGGCGGACCCCCAGAGGATCCACCGGATTCCCTTGTATTTTTCTGTCGCAGTTTTTGTTGTTTCCGTTTAAGACCGTGTAAAAGATTAATGATAATCTCTCTGATTCGCGGCAGATAAACATCCAAGCTTTGCGGACTAGCGTCTTGACTCAGAGTGCTCTCCAGTATCGTTCTTAAGGCATCTGGGACGTTTCCAAGGTCTGCCGTCTCAACTCCTATGGCTGTGAATGCTCGGCAAGCCAGATTAAACTCGGAGCCGAGGCGAACGTAAACATCGGATACCTCAGCCTCGGTGGCCTGTTGCCGCGACCAGGCGGTGAGAGTTTCGAGTAGCTGTTTAGTCGCAATGAGAAGCTGAGTTACAGATTTCTCAATGGTCGACAGATGCTGGGAGGGCTTTAACTGCAGTTAGCAAGATATGTGGCGAATACCGAAGCATAAAAGCGCTCGCTACGTAGCAAGTGAACGGAATGTATGTATAGGCGGGCGGGCGCCTCAGTTGAAACTCGGAGGTAGGAAGCGGGGGAGGTGGGACTTACGCTAGTTTTGTTGCGCTGCCGAGGGCTTCTCGCAGAACCGCCAGAGTTTTGGGACGACATTGTCGAGGAGTTAAAAGCGGAATATTGGGATGGAGTTGGAGATCTTCTGAGACCAGAACTGTGAGAATCAGATTGCATACTCCGCAAAGGTGGCCAGCTGTGATGCGTCTGGTGGGGGAGGTGGGAGAAAGGAAAGGGGGTGAACAGCGGAAGGAGGGAGGTGGGTGGGGGTTGCAGTTGGGTGGCTGGTTAGTGGGGGATCTGTTGCGGTGGTGAGTGGGACTCGGTGACATAGTGCCGGGTTTGGGTCCATGTTTGCTGCTGAAATGGGTGTTCTGATCCCGTGCTGTAGGATACGGTAGCCGTACTGCACACTGCCTTCCCTTGTGAACCCTTACTATGCACTAGTACTGTACGACATCATACTGGTATGGGTATCAATGTATCATATCATATCACACGGGCACTGCTATTGTTGTCAGGGTACACAAGAGGAAAAGGTACCATGTTAATTAATATACGAGCATTATCGTCGTGCAATATTGTAATAAAGACCCTGAATGGATCTCTCTTTACCAGCAGCTCAAGGCCCTAACTAACCTTACATGAGTGAAGCCCGATTGTATGGAGTTTCATACAAAAAGTTATCAGTAACAATAAGTCACCGAAATCCTTAGAATCCCGGTAGTTGTGCAAGGTAGGGCTCGGGTACCGTACTCGAGCACCAGCACCGTATTACTCGAGTACCTGTACAGGCAATTACCGTGCCATGGTCGTATCAGGACTCGTCCCCATGCTGCTGGTTCAGCCATGCAACAACCGTGATTGACACGAGTCGAAATGTTGATAACCCTCGAGCTACAGCATCCAATTCAAAGGATCAGATCACTAGGGTTAATGCCTGTTCTACTGGGTGAGAATAAATCGCGCGAAGAGCAGCAGCAAGAACAAGGGTTATAGTGGATTTTACTGGTGGGGAATTCGAGGTGGAAATAGGGTTCCAATGAGATTGAAAAGGGCCAACCAAAACCCCCGCTAGATAACCCGTTAAATGAATAGGGAGAAGTGGGAGTGGAATGAAAAAGGGTTACTCGAGCACCCTTATTGATATGTCAGCATTTCCTCCCACTGTGAAATGCCACGAGGGTTGCATCGAATCTTCCTGAAGTTGGAAAAAATAGCTGCATCTCGGTATGGCAATACTACTGTAGTACGGTACTGTACTGGGACTGTTTAAGGGGTTAGGAGGGTAGGTAAATTCCAGCACAGGCAAGGCACTCCTGCAGGTTGAGGTTGAGTGAGCTGGACTACAGGCGGTAGACTACTCGGGTGCCGGTATGATACGATGCTCGAGTACTGAACAGTGTACTGTACTCGTACATAGCGCAGTCACGGCGTTTTTCAACCTCCTGACATCCGAGTACTGGCATCGAAGACAAGGCTTGAGGCTCATTGCAAAACTGTCGGGATTGTCTGATATTACATTACCGGTATTGTAGTTGAGGCTCACATTCTAGAGGGACGCAATGTGATCACTGAGTGATCATTGACCAGTTCCAGTTGTGTGCGCAGGGGCTCGGGGAGGAAAAAGGAAAGCATGGATGATGGAAGGAAGGAAAAACGAAAAAGTAGACCCGTGCAGCTATTTTTGGTCAGCTGCTCAAGGGACATCAATTGTTCGGTTTATGAGGCAAAAGGGTACGAAAGTGGTATTTATTTGTGCCACTTCTATGCTAAATACACTAATTTTGGTAATTCAGGGGGAATTAACCACCATATTCTTTGAGGCTTGGCATGATCATTGCCTTATCGGAACAAAATGTTGAAGTGAAAAGGGAAAAGAAAAGAAAAAATAATAATAATTATTATTATAATAGTTGTTTTGTGTGCGTTCAGAACCCATTTTTTCCCTTTCCCTCTCTTCCTTGAGAATAGTGTTTTGCTTGCTTGCTTCTTTCCTCCCCCGCGTGCTGGTAGCACTGTACGAGTACTGTACTCCCACAACATAGAAAGCCTCCTTCAAATACATTATTATTATTTTGGCACAGTACTTGTACCGTAGTTGATACTTTGCTTCAATCATCGTCCTCAATCATCAAGTTTCCTCACATGCCGTAAAAGTGACGAAAAAGAAAAGAAAGGAGAAAAATAGGCGAAAAAGTAACTTGACTTACAGTACCCTCTGTCCTTTCTTTTGCTGGGTCCTGAGACCTGACCCATTGATAACTACCTACCGGCACACTACCACTGCTACCTACCATACCATACATGCTGCACCGCATTGCTAAGGCTGCTTCTCTCTCATCGATTCTAGTCTCCCTCCTCTCCCTCCCCCTCCTCCTCTTCGTACACGTTCGCCAGGTGCTCTTCTAATTCCACTTCTAAATTTTTTCTTTTCTTTTCTTGCCGTTCATTTCATCCTTTCTTCAGGTTGGGAACTTTCCTTCGTTGTGGTTGTTTTCGGACTTTGATCAGCAAACGGAAGATCTCCTTTCCTCGCTCTTGCACTGTCTCCCTCCCCATCTCTCGTGCTCTCTTTCCCCCTCCAACATCCCCTCCACACCTTCTCCGCCGGACCTCCGACTTCTTTCTCCTCCCCTTCCCCTCCTCCGAACCCCCTTCATTACTGTCCACTGCTTGAGGGGAAAAGCAGAAAAGTCTCTGAGACTCGGCGTCTTACAGAACGTGTTTGTTGCATCCCTTCGACCCTGGTCATGCTTCCTTGCTTATTTTTTTTTTTTTCGCAATTCTAGCTTAACTCACGACACCTAATTACGAGCTCTTGCAAAACTACATTGATTCAATATGGCGACCACTGCAACAGCTCCTTCCGCAGTGACCAATGGCGCTTCTTCTAACGCTACTTCTAACGCTGCCGGAGGAAGACCACAGTTGAAGGGTAGCATCACTGGGGGCTCTGGCGGCGGTGGAAATTCGAACAGACGACCTACTCAATCACCCATTGATGGTGCCCAGAGGTAAGCCTTATCATTCTAGAGTATGTTTCTGTCTAGGTGGGAGTGTGTTACCACTGTATCGGCCTCTGCGGTTCAAACCTTCCAGACGGAAACCGTCATTCCCTCGTTTGGGGAGTTGTCAACCTTTATATACCTTCCCACAAGTATTTCTGAACTTTAGTTTTCTCTCATTTGTTCACTCTACTTCTATCTGAATTGTCCCTCTGTCAGTTGAGCCTGTTGTGAGCTCGTCTTCTTATTTTCGGCCGATGTTCATCTTTACTTCGTTCCAGTCCGATTTTTTAGAGCGAGCATTATTTTTGGTGCGTGTTGAATGATAACTGATTTCGGTATATGCAGGCGAAATTCTTCTCACAAGCCCTGGCAAACAAACAACCAACAGCAGAAGTACAACGGAGCTGGAAACCCAGCTTCTGCATCACCCACACCTAGCCAGTCCGCAGCAATGAAAAGCAGGGGCGCCAACGCCTCTTCCGGCGGGGAGTCTGATACTCATGATAAGCATATGCACGATAGAACCCTCTATCTGCTCATGAATCTTGTGGTAAGTATATTTTCTGTGTTAAATTCGCTTTGGAGTCCGTGATGGCTTTTAGCTGTGGAATCTTTTATCTAGATATACAGCCGTTACTTAATGCCCTTAATTAACTCAATTCTGGGTTTTTAGCCGTGCAGTATTGCTAACCGAGTGCTTGTTACACAGGGGAGACAAGTGACAATCACTCTAAGAAACGGCGCACGCTTTGCGGGCATCTTAACTGGTGCAGACACCAAGAGCCACGACCTTGGTGCTACTATGAAGTGGGTTCGCCAAGTCCGAACCCCCTTGGGCGATAACAGCGATGAGAGAGTCGATGAGGTTGAATATGTTGGTGGGGGACTCGAAAAAACCATGGTTTTCGAGCCGAAGGATTTGGTCGATATTTTTGCTGAGAAAATTGCCCTTGGGGAGGACGAAATTCAGTCGCAAAGTGCCCACCAGAATGGTAAGTGCAATTCTGGTGATTTCCCCTACTAATGTCAGTATTGGAACTGACGTGGTTTGAAAAAGGCGCACCTGCAGGGAATTTCCGGACCGATGCTGAGATATCCGGAAATCTTGCCCTACGGGAGCGGGAGTTGCACAGATGGCAACCAGACGAGAAAGCTACTGAGCTTTCCCTCGAGGAAACAAATCAGGGCTCTGGTCAAAGCTGGAACCAATTTGAAGTAAACGAACGTCTATTTGGCGTTAAATCTGATTTCAACCCCGACATATATACTACAAAGCTGGACCGATCACACCCTCTATACCAACAACGGGAGGCTATGGCTGAAAAGATTGCTCGGGAGATTGAGTCGCAGGGCGTCGGTCCAAATATGAACCCACACCTCGCTGAAGAGAGAGGTGTTTCTTGGGGTGACGATAGTGGGAAAGACGAAGAAGATAGATATGGGGCTGTGCAGAGGACTCCTGCGCAAGCAATTCTCCCTCAGATACAACTGCCTAATAACCGTTATACACCACCAGCGCTTCGGGCGCCTACCGCACTTCCAACAGTTCCCGGTGCTCCGCATGATCCTGCTATAATCTCGTCTCAGCTGCTTCGGCCTGAGACCCTACAGCAGAAGCAACATCAACAGCAGCAGCCACCACAGGCTCCTCGGCCTCCGCCCCCACAAATAACGCTCAATCAACAGCCGCCTAATAAGGGTTCTGAAGATGTTTCAGCAAAACCAAAGGAGAAGACATTGCTCCCCGAGACAATAGTACCTAAGAGGGGGCACCCTGTACCACCACCTGTGGATCCTGCTATTCATAGCTCTGACGCCCCTCTTCCCCAAGAAGTGACCGAGAATTTTAAGAGATTCGTCAACTCGGAGAAGGAACGTTATAAGAAAAAGAAGGCTGATCTCGTTCAGAGGGATAGAGCATCGAAATTGGAGGAACTTAAGAAGTTTTCTCAGAATTTTGTCTTGAAAACAGAAGTTCCACAGGATCTGGTGCCAATATTGGCAAAGGATAAGTCAAAGCAGGCGGAGATTGTCGAAAAAGCCAAGCAGAATGTTGCCAAGACAACTAGCACACCCCCCACGGCTGCCGCGCAGCTCTCTCAAACATCGAGGGTTCCTCCTCCGAACAGCTTCGCCGCAAAGAATCCCGAGGAGTTTCAGTTAACACGTCAACAGCTGTTACAAGGATTTCCTCCAACTCAATCGCGTTTACCACGCGGACAGCAGGTTCAGCAGCCACCTCTTAGTACTCGATTACGTCAAATCGCTGTTGACCGACACGCCGGCCATCAAGTGTCTGTAAGGTCTCCCGTACCAATCCCTGAACACCCCCACAGTGTTCCCACAGGCCCTGCCGCTGCGAATATACCGACAGCTCCGAAGTCCACATCACCCTCTTCCGCGGCCCATCTTAGGAACTTGAGTGCAAAAGCCCCGGAGTTCAAACCCAATCCTACCGCTACGTCTTTCACGCCAACTCTAGGCGGCCCGTCCACCAATACCACCCCTAGTCCCACGACTTCTGCGCATGCTCACTCCTCTAGAGCTGCAAGCCCTTCGGTATTCTTTGGCGATAAGAAAGTAAAAACTTCACAGGAGAAGCCATTAATTGCCGATCAGTTCAATCCGTTCAAACGTATGAAGATAGCTGCACCCGCTACACCAACGCCCACAGATGGGCCTGGAAAGAAGATCAGAGGCAATTCCAACGACTATATTGAGCGTGCATTTGTTACAACCCCCACGTGGCCGACTACTGAGCAAAATAAGGACAAGAAGTGGGAACAAATGTTTGCAAAACCGGAGTTCAGTATAGCTAGTTCCATCCATTCGCCTCAACCCCCGCACGTTATGCCTCAACCTCACCATCAGCAAATTCCCTCTCATATACCCCACATCAACCCACCTCCTCATATCGCTCACCAACCACATCCCCACATGTCTCAACATATGGGTATTGTTCCTCCACATTATGAACCAGAACAACATCTACGGCAGATCCCTCCTTCAGTAATGCCATCTCCAAGTTTACACAGCGCAACGGTGGCTCCGTACCAGCAGTCTCCTGTCACCCACCACTCCCAAATCGGGCCCATGTATCCTTCGCATCAGCAAGCGCAGTATGCTGTTCCGAGCGGGCCAGGTGGGCCTGCATATGGTTACTATAGTTCGGGCTTTAGGGGAGCTGCCGGAGCTGGGCCAATGATGGTACAAGGCCACCAACCTATACCATATCCAGCAGGACAATTCATCCATCATCCACATATGTACTCTCCCCAGCAACCTCATGCCTATCTCCAGGGCGCACCTCCTCCGCCCCCTCCCAGTTCTCAAGGATATCCAAGTCCTGGCAGGGGCGCTCCGATTATGATGCACCAAGGATCTCAACAAGGGACGCCTGCTGGCCCGCAAATGATGCAATATACTCTCCAGCCAGGACAAACAGCCCCGATGTATGCAGGGCAAGGACAGCAACAAAGTGAGTTACTCCTCCATGGCCCAAGTTGGTTGCCCCCGCGTCCTCAATCTACTGTCTCCCTTCCTCCTGTCCCTTCTACGCCGGCGGCCAAATTTGCTTATAGTCGTGCTGCTTCCCCTGTTGCTCCATCCCCCCGCATGCGCAATTTACACTTGTCTCCTCAACCCACTTCTGCTACTCCACTTCTTGCATCTCCTTTGGCTACATATACCACCCCTTCAGCAGGTGGTTCGGGCTTGTCGTCATACGCTCTCCAACGGAGTCAGACGGGAAATGCCCCTATGGGCGCCGGAGGGGGGCGTGGCCGAAGGCAGGACAATGGTAGTGGCAGTAGCGGAGCGTATATGGGGCCGATTATGATGATGCCTTCTGGTTTGGTGTACAGTGCATATTCTAACGATGGATCAGTTGGTATGATACGTGGACAGCCACACCCCCACCATCAAAGTGGGCCCCCGCCACCCTTTTACCACGGACCCCATTTCCCGCCCGGGGGTAGGGGCAATGGCTATGGGCATCCACAGCAGCACCAGGGTGGCCAGCATGCTCCTCCCCCTCCCCCACCACCTCAGAGCCAATCACAGCAAGCACCGCCAGAGGGCGAAGACACGAAATGAACACTGTATGATTTGTGGGAATAAGGTATGAAAGGGTTCGGCGTTTGTCTTGTATCTTTGGAGTTTGGATTACAAGTGGGCTTTTTTTCTTTCCTTTACTCAAAAGGACCTCTGATCGTAACTGGTTAAGAGCGGGGGTGAGACATTTGGGGGAAATCTGGGTACTACAGACCGGTTTACCATTGTTTGCCATTCTTGTTTTTATCGATATTTTCGATCTGATTTGATTTGAACAGAATGACAATTCCTTCAAATTCACTGTATGCCTCTCCGTGCTTGTAGGGGTTCCGGGTCCAGGCCTAAATTTTGTATCGCGCTCTAACCATATGTGTGCATCTTTTGTCTTATCTTTTCACTATTTATATTGATGGATACTCATAACATCTCATCTACCCTCTCCCGCTTTTTCTCGCGAACAATTTTCAAACGGGGCAAACGCCGATAGAAATAGGGGGTCTTACGGTTGTGCTTTTTTTTTATCATCACAGACGCTACGCATAAGGAGGTGTTGTGTGGGTGTCGGGGAGTTGTCTTCATTCTTTTTCCTTTTTACTTTTCCTCCTTTTCCCCCACTCGATTTTGGGTGGAAGGAAAGGAAGGCTTTCGATGTGAAAATGGGTTAACGGAGTTTTAAATGGTCACCCCTTTTTTTTCTCCTTTTTCACTGCAGGTGGTGGCCTAAGGTGTTGCTGGGGATGGGGGTGGAAGTGGAATTCAGGTAGACGAGTGGGGGGTGGATGAGGATTATTACTATAGTAGATCCTGTGAGAAATGGAGTTTTTTTTTTTTTTGTTACAACCATGTTTCGGAGTGATTACGGGCGTTGGATATCGAAGTGGTTGGTCGGGCCAGGTTAGGTCAGGGAGCCTCACTCGGTTTGTAGCATCTGGCCATCATAGCTGGGCTGTTCCGTTCATATTGCCGGCAGTAACAGCGGGATATATGGTATTCACGTCAAAGGCAGTCGATACCTAGATCATGTGTTGCGTAGGAAAACATCTCTGAGGTCTTGGTTCTGCACGAATGCATCATTCTAGTTCACCCTTGTTGGCCGGTATCATGAATAGTGACTCGCATGACCAGAACCTGACCTCAATCCGCCGTCCCCCCGTGGGCTGCACATGGTGAGATGCCCCCAACGACCTGTTGTCGCACTGTAGGAATAATAGGCTTTGATGTTAGCCTTGAGTTTTCACGTTGAGCCGCCAAATATACTATATGAATTCTGGATATTGCAACTGGAGATTGGCTTTGTGGCGGCTTGGACGCTTGGGGTGTTTACTGCTATGTAATAGCTGTGGATTCACATGGGTGGTCTATCGATCACCAGCTTACCCACTATTTTGTTCTTCTTGATATGATATATTAGACGGTTACCGATATTGACTCCTACCTCAACTTCTTGTGCACGTGCTATCATAATAAGTTAAGATATGTCTTCCCAACACCCCAATCACAGCAATATCAGACGGGACGAGCAGATTCTCCCTCCGTATTCTACTCTCGAAACCTCCTTGCTAGGGAGGATCCGTTCTCCCGCGCTCTTGGGTCGGTTGTTACGTGTGTTGGTGCCCCCCTCCCCTCCGGGGGTCCCGGCGGTGATGGCCGCTGCTTGCGGGGCGCGGGGTTTGTCATCCCGTATCGTTTCCTGGGGGTGGTGTAGGTGCCTCATCACCTCCTCCTACTCTGTACACCTTCTCCATCAGCACCGCTTCGGACAGTGTGGATTAGAACATGTTCGCAAGGCTCGGGGGGCATTGGGGATATCAACACCCCGGACGCAAGCAGTTATGATACAATATCAATCGCTCTGTCTGGTTGTTTCATGCCAAAAAAAAGGCCCAGATTTGCCGATGAATTACTATCGTGTCCCCAGGCAAACTCCATGATTTCAGCGGCCGAAGATATGAAAGACACATTTTCTCAGGTTCTCTGTGTGCGGATGCGGACTCCCGATTTTGTTCAGTGGGTGAGCGTGAGCAAAGCCCGCCACATTTTTACTAGTCGGAACTAGGTGTGAGCCACGATATTCGACTTTTCGAATTGCTCAATGACTGAAGGACCCAATCTTGCGAGTTCCTCCCAGTTACACCAGACCCCCGTGGATATAAAACGGTGCCCGAAATGGCGATACACCCGAAACGAGGGAAGCTATCATACTCACGGACGTGCCCAAGGGGGGGTCGCAGATTCTATCAGATTATCATATGATATCATGCATCCCCGCGTAACAAAACCAAAACCTAAACCCTCGCATCCCCCTTGCGTCTTCATAAAGTATCACTCACCCTCAAGCCTTCCAAGTGAGCTCGAACGGTCAGTTCCCGTGGCGCATCATACTCAGCACAATTCGACATCGTATGATAAAACCTGATTGTAAGGCGCATCCCAATTTTAGAGAAAGCTAGTCGGTGCGAGTAGATAATCGCTTCTTTAAAGCTAGTCGCATGTCCGTTTCTAGGAGGGGAAAACAAAAATACAGCTCCTTGGACATTTCTTGCTAGACCTATGAAGCGATGCGGTTTAGTTCTGTCGATTCGGGATCGGGGATGCCTTTGCTATGTTATGTCAATAGAGACTTTGCGATCAATATATCCAGAGTCTTTTTAGCTATCTTGGCATGCATATGCCAAGCCTTAGAGTGTCTAGATCTTGATTTGACTTTCCGGCATCAGCAAATCTGTGTGATTTGACCTCTGTCATTTGAAACCTTTAAGACTCAATAAAGACTATTCTGTTTCACAAGATTCCTTACTCTCCAGAACTGTCAGATACTTCAAAATGTGTGACCTTGACCTAGCTTTGTTCAACTTCGAGTTAGGCTTTGCAGAATTGAGAACTTATTAGCATGCATCGATACATACAAATATTCGATTGTGAGGATTAGAGAGAGAAGGAAGACCAAGTGATTTGGAGGAATTGGAGCCTCATCCATGGAGGACATACTGTAGGTAGTATATTTAAATATCTCCAAATCAAATATATATAAAAAGTAGTAACAAAAATAAAATAGGTTTTCAAAGGAAGAAATCAAGAGACTAGTAAATTGTCTCAATATTCTACCAATAATATATGGAGAGAATGGTATTTGTGAGCCTGATGGCATAGCAATATGCATACTGCTGGTAAGACTTGCATAGTCTCATCAGTTATCTGATATTCATTTACAATTTGGTTGGAAACTGGAGTGAGTTTCACATATTACCAATACTCTTTTAAAATTTATCTATAAGTAATGGAAGCATTTACTATCCTTTGATACTGAAAGAATAACACTTTAATGCCTGGCAGCCTATACGATTGTGATTAAAGAAAAAAATGCACTGTTAAATAGCTGTTGGGGCTTTGTTGATAGGATATTACAACTAATTGCTAGGCTAATTTATGGCCAAGAGTCGGTTTATAACAGGTGGAAAAGAATACATTGTCCAAAGTATCATTTATATAGACTAGTGGAAGGTTGAATTTATGATTCTACTGTGTGGAAAGAGAGTAGGGTATCAGAAATATTAAATGTTCATGCTTATGCTCCCAACTGATCACCATTACAAGTATATTGGGATAGAGCATATGGTATTAGTGATTATTTAATATCACAATTTAGTAGTACCAGTATTATAGCAGATGAGCGAGCTTGGAATAAATCAATGTCATGAGTTTGAATTATTGTAGAATGGTGCTTTAAAGAGGTTTTACAACTCTTTACTGCTCTGGACTTTAATGAACTCAATGTCTTTTAGTTTCTCCTCTTGGACTACAATATTCTGTTGCAGTTCTTCTTTACAATACTCATATTTGTTTATACAATCCTCAAATTCCTCAATACTTTATATGAGAAACCAAGAAACAACTTAGTCTATCTAACCCAAATGACGACCCTGTCCTTCTCCAACCTCCTACTTTAGTGGAATATTTTTACTTTGAAGAATAATAATAGAAAGTATGTAACTATTTCCTAAAGTAATCTGAAGTCTCTGAGTCCTAAGATCTAAAGTAGTCCTATATAGTCCTCCTAGTTTTCCACTATTTTACACAGCTTCCATTAGCATTCCACAGTTTCTCACAGTCTTTAGTGGTTGTCCACAACCTCTTACAGCATCAATCAGTCCTTCATATTCTTCTACAGCCCTCTACAGCCTTTGATGGTCTCTTCACATTTTCCACAGCCCCTAGCAGTTTACCTCCACATTCTCTACAGCCTTTTGCAGTCCCCATATCTGTCTTTACCTCAGTCTCCTACTGTTTCTGATACCTTTCTACCATTCCCTGCTATCTCCAATAATTCTCCACGGTTTCACAGAGTTCTAGTCTTAAGCAAATAAGTGTGGAAGAAAGTAGGAAGAGAGTAAGTAAGTGAACTAGGTACTGGAGGTGAAAGGTAAGTCTGTCGAGCCTGTTCTTATTGGTTCTAGGCCTTCTCAACTACTCTGAGAATAGTATTTGCTCTAATCACTACTCTAAGAATTTGACTGACCTTTTCCTTCATCAAGTTGCACGAAAATCCACCAGTTGTATGCTTTGACAACAGTTTATACCTGTACAAATTGTGCCTATAAATGGTGACTTGAACAGACTTTTATATACACTGTAGTACATAGAAGTAAGCGAGTAGTTGAGGAGCAATTAAGCAGACGTGTGAGAGAGCGATTGAGTAAGTATATGAGTGAGTGAGCAAGTGATTAAGTAGGCAGGTGCATGAGTGATTGGCTGAGTAGATGACAGAGAGATTCGGTATGAAGGTGGATAAGTAATTGAGTAGATGGATAAGTGGGTAAGCTAGAAATTAACTCAACTGAGTAAGTAAGAAAGTTATCCAGCGAGCAAGGAAGAGTGTGACAATAAGGACAAGAGCTGATTAGAGTCAATAGTCAGGTAGAGGAGTTAGAGGAAACTTTAAAGTATAGGAGAAGGCATGGAGGTACCAGAAATATTCTAGGAGTGACCACAAAAGCTTGTTAAGAATTGAATAAAAACTTGGATTGACTCATTGGTACACTGATTGCTTTCAATTAACAAATCCATTTTTCTTCCTAATTCTTACTATATTACAGTATTTTCTCTCTCTTTAATCTCTTATTCCTCCACCTGCTTTTTCAAATCCGTTGCCTTCTCATATCGGTAATAATCTATAACCCCAGCAACCTCTTTTGTAAACAGATTTTGTCCTCGTTTTTTTTGGTTCCAGTAGTTGTGGTGACCCAGGATTACTACCACTATTGCTAGTATTAGGTAAAGTTAATTCCTTTCTCTTTGGTCTGTCAAGTTCCAAAGTTCTTTTTCAGACAAGTCTTTCTAGTGAACTCTGCTATAACTTCTTTCCATCTGTAATCTTCTTTGACATCTTTTCCTTTGCTGTCTTTTTAATTTCTGTCTTTTTGGAAAGAGACTTATAGCAGAGTTGAATATTATCCAAATGTTCAATATGTTCTATAACTTCTTCATTGGTTCCATTCTTTTGCTTTGAATAAAAATACTTCCTCCTTTTTTTATTTTATTACTTTTATTTAATTTACAGTTTAATATTATAAAATAAACTTTAAAATTACTAATCTTATACTATATAATAAGTTTTTCTATTAGGTCCTTACAAAAAGCCCAGTACTGACTCATTCTATACTGAGCAAGATTTTGAAAAACTTCCTCCTAACAGCTTTCTTTGCAACCAATCTTACTTAAAATTGGATCATTTACTTGTACTTGATGTGTAAGAGCCCGATCTTCCCATAGCTACCAAGCACCACTACCTTTTCACTTTCCTAGTGGTAGTATTTGTTGGTCTGTTTCCTGAGTGTCTGTTTTTCTTAGTATGCATAATTAGCTGATTTAAATCTCTTAACATTTCAGTGCATATGATGGAAATAAACCTAGTTCTTGTAATTGCATTGAAACCATCACTAGTTGTTGAAAAATATATTTGGACGGTAATTGTGTTGTAAATTATAGCTATATATGTATTGTTGTCATGCCTTAAACTAGTACCCCGTTGTTATATTATCAATATCTCATTACATCTACTTATCACAAACTGAATTGTAACAAGGTAGATTAGAGTGAAGGAATAAGGTTTCCACATGACTGGTACTTGCGAGTCATAGGTGTTTATTATTATGTAATGACTCACAGTTGTGAGTCATATGATATTATGACTTTCACATGTGACTCATACTTATGAGTTACAAGTCTCACATATGTAATGCAATTGCTCACATGACTTGTTATGATATTTGTGATTGGTTTAGGTATGTTGCAAAGTTTACTCATACGAGTCAGCTGAGGATCTCATATGACTCACACTTGTAGGTCATAGAATATGGTAACATGAAGGTATGAGTCACACAGGGTTAGAGTTGGGTAAAGTGTCTGTATAAATACCAAGGTCTAGGGACTTCTGGTACACACGCTCCGTCACTCCTATTTTCCTCCTACATAGTTTGGCAACACTACGTCAACTATCGTGGGCCCTCCCCACTCCCCTCTGCCCCCTCGATGGTTCCTGTCTAGGAGTACGGTTAACTCCTCCAGCCTCTCCCGCTTTGGCCTCCCTTGTCTCTTGTCTGCTTGATGGGGGAGTTATCTGGGCTCGCCCAGTAGTCCTGTCTTGCTAATAGGGGCTCGCTTAGCTTTAGCACAGTTGGCTTCCGCTCTTCGCTTCCTGGCAGCACTGGCAGTGGTGGACGTCCTTCTCCCCACTTGCACGATTCCCGTTGGGGAACGCCTCGGCTAGTAACTTCGGTGTCTGTCTCGCAGTGAGATCGACCATACCCTCCTAGTCACACAGTTCAAGTTTCGGTTGCCTTCCTCACCTTGCCCTTCCACCTCCCTACTGCCGGTGGGATCCCTTCCACTAAGTGACGCTATCTCTCGGAGAATAAGGGACTATATGAGAGACACGGTAATACGTCAGTTCGGTCTACAGTCGGGTTTGCACTAGGGCCTTTGGCCCTACCTCCACTTTCCACTTCGGTTGCCTTGGCTCGCACCCTACTGCCTTCCCTCCTTGGCTGGTACCCTACTACCTCCTCCCTCTGCCACGTGGTGTTCCGGGGTTTCGGCCTGCTGCCTGCCCGTGGTCGATCTTTGGCTGGTATCCTACTGCTGAGTGGCATCCCCTCTGCCAAACATCCATTCCTTGGGCCTGGTACCGTGGCCTCTGTTCTCAATTGGCGGGCCATGGTATTGCACTACTTCTGTGGCTTAGCTGGTTGGGGGTGCTTGGCCTTAGGGCTCGTCGCCGGCCGCCTACTTCGGGGGTGGTTCTTTAAATAACAGCAAATCTGGTGGTACGGTGGGCAGTGGTTGTTTTCCTTTGTGGCCCCTACGGGTTTTGTAGTTTACGGGATGGAGTTTTTCCTTATGCTTTCCTGCTTAGCTTATTTGGTTTCCTTCCTGTTGACTACATGTAGTTAGTGGGTGGGGTTTTCTTTCGGGCAAGGAATCTTCTTGGGCCTTTGGTTGGCTTCTAGGCGAGACCCTTGCGCGTTCAAGTCGTGAGGCCTGCGGGCTGGGCACCTGAGTTGATTGCCCTTAGAGTGTGTGTGGTTGGGCCCATACCAGAAGGTCTTGGGGGTACGGGTTTTCTCTTAGTCCGGGGTGGAGGGGTCTTCTTAACGCCATTGCTAGCGCTGCATGCGATGTTCTTGTACCTTAAACAAGTAACTAAATGATTATAAAAAATAAAAATGAAAAAAAGAGGACTTCTGGTACATTGGAGGACGCCCAGACAAAGGGACCTCGCATCCACTCTCCCAATCGTTATTGATGGACTCCTTTTCCGCTCCTCCGGGGTGGTCCATTATCTCGGCCACTGGTTTGAGCCTGCCTCTTATTCTCTCCAATGGGCTACCAACACCCACTTCTCGAAATGTCTTGCATTTACCCAGGGTGCCTTCTCCATGCTTAAGAGTCTATCAGGTCTCGGTAAAGGGCTCACCCCCTTCCTCTGCCACAGGCTAGCATCCTCCCTCCTTGCACCCATACTCCTCTTCAGTGCAGATCTCTTCTCACCCTCTGCAACTATGACTGACTGGCTTGCTGTCTTTTGGAGACAGGTCCAGTGATAGGTCACCAACTACTTCTCCGAGACCCCTACCAGTATCCTCCCTTGCGAGTCGGCCCTTCCCCTGATACAATACCTTATTAAACACCGTCAACGCCTGGCGGCGCTGAGGATAGTGTGCCTCCCCCTGAAAAGAAATCCGGCTACTGCACAGCTGCACTGTTCCTTCCCTACAACCTCTTGTTACCGCTCCCCGGAGGACCACCGCACCTTGATGGTTGGGCTTACGCCGGGCTACAGGTACCTGAATTGGAAAACCCCCGAGCCATCCCCTCTGGTAAGGAGGCATCTCCCACTTAATGCAATAGCCCACCATGTGGGCAAGCTGGTCGGTCATTTTTCTCGGGTCCCACCAGCATTGCCTGCTAGTTAGCTCTCAAATCGCTCACAGACGGTGTCCCCAAGCAG